>NW_005842681.1:654539-676663 GCF_000455745.1 Alligator sinensis | reverse complement strand
TGCCACCTGCCAAAAATTAAAGATTCCATATAACAGTTTACGATTGGATATCTCTGTCAAACACCTCTGCCTATAAATAGTTTAACGGTTTCCGCCCAAGGCGGAGAGCTCTGGGGATTTCACAGGAAACACCTGTGCTTGTCACCAGAGAATTGGGAAATTGATCAATTCCTAATCAATCGCCCCGTCAGCGTAAAATATTGACGTAAAAAGTCTTGCAAGCGCGACCGTCCGTTTTCGGCGCCACGTCCGTCATTATCTCGCCGTAACTGAACTGCGTGCGTGTCCTCGACTCTGTAACCGAAGTTATATGCGCATATTTGACTCTGTAACTAAAGCTGTAACGGAACGAAGGCTCACCTGCGTCGTCCATCACTATCTAGGCGACGTAAGTAAACAAACTCCTGTAACCTACACGTGTCTGTGCCTGGTTAATTCCACCCCATCCATCACTATCCGCCTGCCGAACTCTAAATCTAAACACTCCGGTGTGAGTCAGGCGGCTGCCGGCTGCTGCTCTGATTCACGACAATAATTTACACACGGAGGAATTGAAAAGAGGTATATATTGGATATTAAAGGACAGAGGCAATGGATTCCATAGCTGCAGAATTATAGACTACATAAGACTTTGCTTAAAAGTGAAATATCCAAAAGGGTCTCATATTTCTTTCCCTTGCCACATTTGTTTGTTTTTTTCTAATTATTGGAAAGTAAAATGGAAAACAAAAGTGTTGCTCTTTGTTCTGAGGGTAGCAACATTCACAGTCATTCTGATCTTTTCCACAAGAAAAGTCTGCATTGGAAACCCTTGTCTCCACACTCTCACAAATCTTGTATCTGTGACTGACCATTACATAAGTCTGCAGAACACAGGGTAGGAAGTGGTGATGGCAGAGATATGACTCCCCAAGGTAGCTTGGATTAATTCCGTGGAAGAGGTTTAATTAATAAAACCAAAACATGGAACTGGGTTTGGTATACAGGCACCCCATGCTTAATGCTGCCTCACTTAGCACTATTTCACTATAATGCTCATTTGAAATTGATACTTGATTTCACTTAGCACTCAGCAAGTTTCATTATAATGCTCGCAGTCACCATCTTGGGTCATTAAAAACAATTTTAGTCGCCATCTTGAGTCATTAAAAACAATTGCAGTCGCTATCTTGGGTCATCAGATACTTTTGGTTTCGCTCATTTCACTTAACACTCAGTTGTTCAGGAACCAATTAAGAGCACTAAATGGGGATTGCCTGTAAAGCTGGCAATTGGTGGGCATGTCTAGACGTGGCACTATGTTGCCGTAGCAACATGCTACAGCGACCTAGCATTCATGGGCAAAAACCATGATGCTGCTGCTACCTCGTCATAGCAACACGCTTCCTTAGTATAGTGCTCTGCTACAGCAATGTACCAGAAATAGCCATGCACCGCCAGCACAGCACAGTATGGGCTGTTACTGTGCTGTCATTTAGTACTTCCAAAAGGAGACACATGTAGATGTGCCCAGTATGTTGTAGTGATATCGTTCATTTGCCTGCATTGTTGCTTTAATCATAGCTGAAAGTTTTGCTTTTTCAGGGATGTATTTTTATTATTTTCATGTTTTACTAATCTCTTTTAATCATGGGCTCGGAAACAACTGACAGTGTTCTTTTTTTTGCGTTTTTTGAAGCAAAAATATGAAAAATGTTATAGCCAAATTATTTTAACATAATTGTTTCCTTAGTTCCTCCTTGCTGCATTTTCTTTCACTGTTTCTGCTCACCAAGCACACCAAGTGACTGAGCTCACCAAATGACTGAGACTTTATTCTAGAAAAAATAAGCATGAACTACAAAATTAGAAACTGGATTTGTGATTCTTCCAAACTTCCCAGGCATTGGTGGACAGTGACTTGAATTTTGGGATTTGAAATAGGCCAAACTGTACTCAGAGACTTTGGCAAATTTGGGACCCTTGGTTATATATGAGAAATAGAGAATACATTAGATAATCATCATGTGTGCAGTTAATGTATGCAGTATGATCCTGCCAGTCTGATGATTTGTTGAGGGAAACGGTATTTGCTAGATTTCTTTTCCATGTCTTCAAACAAAAAAGCTGGATGTCTGGGGCAGCCATGGCTTCTTTTTACTCAGTTTGTCATTGATGCTCTGTGTGCATGTGTGAGGATGAGTGCAGTTCTGCAGTCTGCAGAACTGCACCCTTCTGCAGTTCTGCCACATTGAATGATGTTTTCACCCAGTATTATAATTTGAACTACCTTTTTAATACCCTTGCTGTTTAATTCCTCTTCTGTTGTGTATTATTGAATGTTGTGCTTGTGCTGTATGACACTGAAATTGCCTAATCCTAGTTTTACCAGGCCAGTCACTTGAGTTGAATAGGCCTGCTCCCCTGGGGTTGCTTGCTTGGTTGTTTGTTACAAAGGAAATTAAGGGCCTGAGCCAATACCTAAAGTCAGTGAAAAGACAGGTATTGACTTTTACGGCTTAATCCAATTCCCATTAAATAATTCTAAACTCTAGTGAGTTAGTTAGTTATGGTAGTTTGAAGTGAGGCAGAAGGCAGGGTAGAGATGAATCTTATAGATTAACTGAATCAGAGATGCATAAGCTTTAATGAGCAAGAGCTCTAGTGAAGTGAGTCTTGCTCACAAAAGCTATACATCTGTGATCCAGTTACTCCATAAGATCCTCTCTTCGGTCTGGAAACTCAAGTGTGTGGCAAAGAGGGGTTCTGTTTTGTGAAAGATGTCATACAGAATAAAACCAATGGTCTATTAATTTTATCTTGGGTACTTAAGACCCTTTTTGACCTAATAATAGACGGATGCTGAGCTGGTATGGTTTTACTGAAGTTTTTCCACTGAGTCTGCATACATCATGTTTAACTATGAACATAAAGTTGTGTCAAAGAAGCATAACAAGTTGTTAATTTTCTAGCAAATTTCTGTCAATTTACTTCAGGAACAGGAAACACAAAAAGAATGGAAAGAACAAGCAGAGATTCTGAAACATGAACGCAACAGAGAAAGAGAGGAAAAAATGAATCATGAACAAGAATTGCAGGCCTTAGAGGAGAAAGTCCAGAAACTTCATGATGGTAAGAAAACGGTGACTACTGCCAAACTGGAAAATCAAAACCAAACAAAATGTCAGTCAGATGAGGCTTATAAAGATCCTCTTGAAAAAAACAAAGATTTTAGAAGAGGAATAGCACTGCAATTGAAAATTATAAATGATACATTGTGAATAGGATCAAAATTGAAAATATCATGGGATATAATTTTATCTCAGTCCCATGCCATATTGTACCCCTAGTAACAGCTAAAAGTGTATTGAGGACTGGGAATTTTTACCTATGTTTATTGAGCTAGAGATGGCATAACCACTAGCAGCTCAAATTAAATGTTATTTTCTACCCGTTATTAGGGTGGGACTCGTACATTACAATAGAACAGCTCCTCTTTCAACAATATTTCCTTTGGGGGAGTAGGAGGGAAGCGTACATTCAGCCATTTAATTCATATCAGCTGAAATCACAGTTCCTACTGTATATTCATGGATGTTTTTAGTTACCTGTTATGACAAGTGGCAGCTGGAGAAAAATCTATTTGTATGATTGCATTTCACACTAATTTGTATCAATTTAAGTACTTTCCAGGAACCTATTAAAATTGCTTAAATATTCTGGGATGGTACAATAAGGCAAATATTATGAATAAGTTGCATCCTGTCAGATTTTTAATTTTACATTGCAAATAATCTTTTTGTTTGTGTGATGAATTGGCAAGAACATTTGGTTTAGTTGAGCAAGTCCACAGAATTCTGAAAATCAATAGTCAGATTCTGGGGGCTGGTTTATATTACCATAGCTCAGGGGTGGGCAAAATACATCCCACAGACTGGATCGGGCCCATGAGGCCATTCTATCCAGCCCACGGGGCCCCTAAAAAATTTAGAAAATTAATATTTATCTGCCCTTGGTTCCCATCAAAAATGACAGGAGCCAGGGGCAGTAAGACCCAGGGGAAGCCCTGGTGGGCTCCTGCAACATCAGGGTCCACCTGGCCCCACCCCACCCCTTTGGGACCAGGGGGCTGCCCTGCACCAGAAACACTGGTATGGTTGTGGGGAGGGAGGACAGGGAAGGAGCCCAGGGAAAAGCAGCCCCTCCCCCACCCCGTGGCCTGGGCTCCCTGCTGTAGCTGCTCGCAGCCTGCGCAGGGCTGTCCTGAGCAGGCACAGGCAGCCCCACGTGGGCTATGAGCGGCTGCAGTGTGGGGCGCCGGCCACAGAGCAGGGGAGGGGCCGCTTTTCCCCACGCTTGGCACCAGCTTGTAACCCACCCCCGCTGCCAGCCTGGGCCCTACGCGGCTCCGGGCTCACCTGTCGGGGCTGTGCCACAGCAGCAGCAGCTGTGGGTCCCCCACTGCTTGCTGTGCCAGGCAGTGTTTGCCACCACCTCCTCTGTGCTGCCCAGCGCCGCCGGCCACAGAGCAGGGGAGGGGCCGCTTTTCCCCACGCTTGGCACCAGCTTGTAACCCACCCCCGCTGCCAGCCTGGGCCCTACGCGGCTCCGGGCTCACCTGTCGGGGCTGTGCCACAGCAGCAGCAGCTGTGGGTCCCCCACTGCTTGCTGTGCCAGGCAGTGTTTGCCACCACCTCCTCTGTGCTGCCCAGCGCGCGAGGTCCAGGCAGGCAGCAGCAGCAAGCCCCTCGCCCCCCCCAGGGCTGGTGCACCGCACTATGGCTACTCGCAGCCCCTGTGGGGCTGCCTGTGCCTGCTAAAGACAGCCCCAAGTGGGCTGTGAGCGCCTGCAACACGGAGCACCGGCCACGGGGCGGGGGAGGGGCTGCTTTTCCCCATGCTCAGCAGCAGCTCCTTCCCTGCCAGGAAGCAGGGGGTCGGGGCTGTACACTGCCCCCTACCTGTACCGCAGGGCTGGGGGGCACTGGGAGTGAGTGGGCGGGGAGCCAGCGGGAGCACGGGGCCCTCACCAGTGTCTCCCAGGGCCAGCACCAGCAAGTCCCAGAGCAGGACAGCAGGAGTACAGGGTCCTGGCCATCAGGGACTCTATGGAGCCAGGCCAGCTCCCCCTCTCCTTGCTGGTGCAGCCCAGCCCGGCTCCTTGCCAGCCTGTGCCCTGCTTTGGGCCGCACTGGTGCCGGCCCTGGGACATTGGTCCCAAGACATTGGGACATTGGTCCCAAGATGGTAACCAGGGGGTGGGGCACCTGTCAAGGGGCGGAACTACCCATGCAGCCCTTGACAGCTTGCCAAAACTGGGTAAGCGGTCCTCCAGCCAAAATAATTGCCCACCCCTGCCATAGCTCCATTGAAGAGAATAGACAATCTGCATAAATTGAGTATCTGCTTAGTGGTACGTTGGGGAAAGATGGTCCTCCTATCAACCATTTCTTCCATCTTATATAGGTAAGACTTTCATCTTAACTTATTTATTTGCCTTTGTCCTCCATAGTGATGATGTTTATCTGTATGGATAACATTAACTGTTGCAGTTTGTTTTATAAGATTTGTCTGAAGTACAACAGATAACTAGAATTATTAGTACTATCAGACCCATGTTCTACGCCCCATCTCTTCTGAGAGGATTCCTAATAATCTATCTATTCTTCTACAGGTATGAGTCAAAGGGAAATTGTATGAAGTAGTTCTTTTTCAAATCTCCATATAACTTAACTTTTTATTCTGATAGAGAAAACATCTTTTAGAGGGGCAGATATTCAGAAAATGGCCTTTGTTGTGAGAGGAGGTTCTGATTGTGTGTGTCCTGATGCTTATACCAGTTGTACGTGTAATTTAGGATTCATTTTCATTGCCTTGCACCTTTTATGTCTGTTCAAAGCATGTCTGAGATATGCATTTGCCTTCAGCGGATGGTGCACAAAAAGTTTGTCCAGAGGTGCTTTCAACACACAGAGCTGTAAGCAGACATACGTGCAAGGTAGAAGTGAAATATTGAATCTCTTGCAGCTGTGCTTTGCAGCAGCAGGTTAATTTAAGAAAAATGTATATTCTGGAGTTGTCTTGAAGTCAATGATGCTGACATAAAACACCATGATAATCAGTTATTAACATAATTGGTGGTGTAAGCGTCTTGATTAGTCCTGGCTTGTGCAGGCAAGTCTGCTGTCTGAGGAGTTCCTCAGCTAGTCTTCTAAAATAAAACAGAGTCTTTAAACACAAAACAAAGGAAAACCCTTCTGTCCTGTCCGGACACTAGGAGCCTGGCTGTTCAACCTGAACCCCATAGGCGGCGGAAGGCCAGGTCTAACAGGGCTTAGCCCCCCTAAATGCGGCTCCACTGCTTCAGCACCACCGCCATGCCCCGCTGCTGCAGCACCACATCCAGCACCCCTGCCGTGCACTAGCCCTGCAACAGCTTTGCAGGAGGGAAGGGTGGCCCCACAACCTGTCTTGCACCACCCCCTGCACCCTAGCCCCCTCAAATCTCCCACCACTGCTGCTGCAGCCAGCTTCCTTTCTCCTTGCAAACTGTTCCCTCACTGTTTGCCTTCTCCCATTTCTCTCCACTGGGGAATACTCCCTGGTTATCAGAAGGTCCCACAGCTTACTGCCCTTAAGTGGACAGACCACACTGTTACAGACATGTTTTTCACAGTTCAAATCCAAGGAAAGGACGGTCAGCAGAAAATGCAGCTCTTTCAAACCTCTAAAAAAATTAATAATGCTCAGTTACACATCCAGAAATAGTAGGCTGTAATCAGATGTGGCTTTAAACTGTTTTAAAAGGGGCAGTAGGGACTTGCCCTACAGGTATTTACATCAGCTGTTTTAATTTAATTATTGTGTCTATCTGTTCCTATTCGCCTTAAAAGGCTTTTTATGTTAAAAATGTGAAATAACTTTCTAAAATATTTCATGCAGAGTGGGAAAAAGAAGAGCTTGACAGAAGGAAAAAAGAAAACAACTTTTTATTGGATAAAGAAGAAAAGACGAAGATGGAGACCGAAATACGCAAACCTGAAAGTGAGAGGCAAAACAGTGAAGATCTAGAAGAAGAGCGACGAAAAAAGCAGTTGCTGCTTGATAAGATGAATGAAATAGACAGAGAAACTCAACATGCTATTAGCATGAGACTTGTTTCCCAAGCACAGCTTGCAACAAAATCTGACTTTCTGGAGAAAACTGAGCAAATCTCTCAGTGCTTAGAGACCACTGAGAAGGTGGTCAATGGATTTTCACACTATGACAGCCAGGATACTGGCGTAAAAGCAGAAGGGCAGAAGCAGCAAAATGCTAGGACCACAGAGTCAAGTGATGATTTGACATTTGGTAGCTATGTGCCTTCCTTTGCAAAAGCATCTGGGAAAGGATCAGGGAAGCCAAACTGGTTTAACCAGAAAAGTGACTACTTGGAAGAAAATATTAAGGAAAATAAAAATTGCAGCACTAAGAAAGAGAAAAAATCCAATTTAATGGAACAGCTATTTGGAACCAGTGCCAACTCTGTCCTGCCCTCTAACAGAAGTGAATCAGGTCCTTTTGATAGAGATTGGGATTCCAGTAGTGTTCTTGCTCAGGATAAAGGTAGTAAAGCCAAAGTTAAAGAAGACAGTGATCTTTTCTTCAGTGAAGGAAGAAGTTTTAACCCAAATAGACTCCATTTGCAGCACACAGCAAGCAGGCCAGCAGTTAAAGCTGTTGATTCTTTAGAAGATGATATAGAAGAACCATATGTTATATAATGTTCCTCGGGTAATTGCTATAAATTTATTTTAATACAATATTTATTAGATACAGATTTGAAGCTTCAAATCTACTGAAACACCTTCTGAAGAAATTATTTCAACAGATGAACATATTTACAAAGAAAATGTATGCTGCACATTTTGCTCAACCAGTTTGACCCAAGTGATGCTCTTTGTGTAGTGAGAGGTTTTTAACAGTTTACGTCCAAGTACATATATCAAAGATAAAGGCAGTGGGGGGGAGCATTTATTTTATATATATATCACACAACCGAGAGTCTTAAGGGAATTTCCTGGCATATTCCCAGGTAGTACAGCTGAGTAATGGGTATTTGCTTGCTGCTTCATTCAGGAGTTGACAGTGTTTTCACCCTAATTATAGTCCAGTCTTCTTTCTGGATTTGCATTGCCATTAACGTGATCATATTTATGTAGCTACCAGATGAGATTGGTGGCATCCCAAAAGGCTGGTATTAATTCAGTTCCACAGACATGGATAGAAGGGAAAATAGAGTCCAAATATGTGATCTCTGCAGCTTTGCTCATTATTCTCTGTTTATGGCCCTACAAGGCTCCCATGCCACTTTTCCAGACTCTTTCTTGCCAGGCAATTCAATGCCATTATTCCACACAGCCAGTACAAACAGTCACTGTTTTCAAAGGAAGGTCTGTTATTGCAATAGCCCTATTTACTGGTCTTGTTCCTTTTATGTATTTTCCCCCAGTTATAAGAAGAGGAGATAATGGGGAAGGAGGGAGAATGCAACCTGTGTTTTGGAGAACCCTGAGCCATGGCCCCACTTTGTTATAAGCTAGTCTTACGCAGTAACTGTAAATATTACTTTGGGAAAATTTATGCCACAGTAATACTTCTCTTAGTAGAAGTGGGTTTGAATCCCCAAAACACACACACACAAACCTTAGTTAAAATATGTAAAATATTATGTAAACATAGAATATTTTAGTATATTTTAAAATCATTTTCAGAAATACTGTAAAGTCTGACTTATTCAATCGCAAATATTTTTTCAAAATAGTGAGAAAAGTGTGCAGTGCAGAATGTAACCTAACCAGATATTTGTATGAGAAGACAGAAAGTTATTTGCCTCTATTTCTATAAATCGAGTAGCTGACCTTTGGAATTGGAGAAAGCTCTCTCCTATATTGGGATAAATATAATGTAAAAAAAGTAAGAACTTGAATACCTTAAATATATAAGATTCTTTCCATTTCTGATTGTTGTTGTTTCTCCCTTCACAAAACTGTTTTACTTTCTGCATACAAGATAACTTATTCTGGAGCTGTCCATAGGCCAGTGCCTCATTTCTCTCTAATTAGGCATTCAGCTTGGTTTTTACAACTAGGTGATATTAGTCCTTTGCTGTAAATGCCAGTAAAATGCGCCCATATACAGTATGCTGCTTGCATCTTCCTGGCCAGCCCCTGGCTGTTAATCTAGTTTCCATGTTAACAAAAAATCATAACTGGAAGTAATTTTTTGAAAACATTTTTAAAACATTGTGAACTACTAACAAAGCACCTGGTGAATGCCTATATTTGGCTTTGTCTCTTACTTGCTCTCTTTCACAATTCTAGTAACGGACTTTCCAGTCTAACATATAAAGCAGAGGGTTGTAACTTGTTCCCAGGGGAGCTGGATTAGTTACTGTAAAATGGTGAGAAAAATAAACACCAATGTTGGCTAATAGCTCAGGGAGCTGTTGTGGGAGAGAGCCTGCTTTCACACCTCCTCCCAGCTGTTATGCATGATGGTATGGAACTTGGTGCTTTATGTGGAGGCAGCCTGTAGCACTTTTTCTCTTGATTTGGAGTGCCTCTCTGGCTACAGCATGTTCTGTCTTGGATGTATTTATTCAGGTACTTCATAGTGGCATCTGGGGAAGGCACATGCGATGTTAACCCTTAACATGCCATGTTAACCCCAAAGGGAACACACTTCTGGGAAGGACAGAAGGTTACCTAGAAAGAAGACATGGGTGAAGAGAGAGACTGAAAAAGGCTCTGTATACTGTAATACTGGTACTACAGAAGGACCTCTATAGAAAATGCAGCCATCTCAGCCAGTTTTTCCTCTTGAGTCGATGTCATCTTGCAGCAGAATTTCTGGCCTTGCAAAGTTTGGTTTCAGACATGTCCGATTAAACTAGATCCCTGACTGCTAGAGCTGCATTGGCCAGCTGGTGAGAGAGGCAGTCAGAGGTGGCTTTAAATCACCTCTATGCTTCTCTGATCCCCAGGGCTGCCAGGGACTAATATGGCTCCAGAGCTGCTTTTAACTATGTTTGTAAGGGCTCCAAAGGGACTGGAACTGTTCTGCACAGGAGCAGAGCATGACTTGATTTTGCTGTCTCTAACATATGCCTAATACATCTTTTCATCAGGGCAAGCTAGGAAGGGGTGTTAAAAAGCCAGCTGTGCTATCTCAGCACCAGACCAGCACTCTTCCAGCTAGGGGAATTGTGTGACCTGCCCACCTAAAATAGCTTCACATTCCTTTCATAGTGCCACAAGAGACTGTAACACAGGCGAAAATCTGTTCTAATATTCAGCAGTGAATTCAGAGGGGCTAGATTTGTAATCCTCAGTTTGAAACTCCATGCATAATTTGGGAAACAATAACATTTCTTCATGAATTCATCTAACCGTGTACTTCAAAAACTTTCATGATCTAATATAAAAGTCACACCAATTTGCCTGGGACTTCTACTGTGAAGTCATTTTGTTTTGTGTAACAATAAGTCATTAGTATTTACTCATTTAATACAAAGCCAGGAGAACTGCACAATTTCAGAAAATGTAATTAAACATGCCATAGAAATAATCATTTTTAAGGTTTGTAAAGATATTGTGATAATGCAGTTCCTATATTAATTTCAGTTCTATTTATTATGTCATGTCAGTTTTGTAACATCTGATTTATTTTCTGTGTAAAAAATTAATCATTACAATGTTGATTTTTAACAAAATTATTTTTATTAAAAAAAAATTGAGTAAATATTTTGTGTATTGGTTACCTATTCAGAACTTTACCAAAGTTTGCCCGGACATATGTTTTTCATCTGCACTGGTACTGATTTCCTCTGTGTCAAGATTGATCTAATAATCCTGAACACACACTGAATAATGTGTGTGTTCTTAAAATAAAGGGACACAATGTACAGAATAAAAACCAGCGCAAAACCATACGTACCAGAAAGTAAACCGAAACTTGTATCCTACTTAGGGCCACAGATAGTGAAACCTCTTTGTATAGACCAAGTTCAAAGCTTGTTGAAATTCAGAGCATTATTTTAGTGAGCTTTGGATCAGAACTTATCTGAGCACAGTTCTTTATAGGGAAATGATGCATGACAAAAGGATCTGTTTGTGAGTCATCAAATAACTTTTTTTTTGCTTTCCTGTTTAAAAAGCAAAGTAGTCACACAGCTAGATTCAGCTTGATTTCCTTCTCGCTAACCATTTTGTATCCAAGATTCCCTGATGTCCTCAGACTACCTAAAAAGCCTAACCTGCTCTTATTGACTATAATGGTGCAGGGTCTGACCTGTTGCTCCCACATTTTATTACACAGCTGCTCAGAATATTGGGAATTTCTGCTTGGTTGCTGGAGTTCTGGTAACTTTTCTTTTGTATCATGGTTCCTTTGTGACTGCACCTTGGAATACTTAGAGGAGCTGCTTCTCCTCACTAGCTAGATGAGATTCTCAAGTCAAAGCTGCAGGAAATCATGCTGGTGATTGTCTTACCTCTGGATGAGTACTGAATCAATGTGTCTGCATGCTGTGCTGCTGCAAGACTTCTGTTGTTGTTTTTAGTCAACATACAAACACAGGTGCAACTGTTTTAATTATGGAAGATCATATACTTCCTGCAAAAGCAGTCCTGCAGACTCATGGTTAGTAGAGCTGTGTGAAACAGCTGTGTTTCATTTCTGTCTCGGATTCAGCCATTTCAGAGGGACAGTGATTTGTTTTGGTGTTTCAGATCACTGTTCCATCCCGATTCAGCCAAACCTGTTCTGGAGTTTTGACTCTGTTTTGGCGCCGATTCAGAGATCTGGATCAGCCAGGGAGAGGCAGGCACAGCCAGGCAGCTGCAGGTTCTCCCATGGCTCCTCCGGCTGTGCCTGCCTCTCCCCGGGTAGGGGGAGCCACAAGAGAAGCCCCCATGGCTGGCCCGCCCGGCCCCTGCCTCCCAGCACTTTAAAAAAAAAAAAAAAGCCCTGCACGCCCCAACTGTAGCAGCGGTGATCAAGGCCTCTGGGGGAGAGCATGGCAGAGCCCCTCATGGCAGAGCCCCCCCTGCGGGGGGCCCCCCCCCCCCCCCCCCCCCCGCTTGACACCCATGCCGCAGCTGCCTCATGGCGTGGGTGCAGTGCAGCTCAGGAGGGCACTGTGCAATGTCTGGGAGCTGGGGCCACTGGAGTTGAGCGCTGCCAGGCTCCAGCTGAGAGGTGGAGCCGCCCCAGCTCCTAAACTGGGTGTGGCACTCTGCCGAGCTGCACTGCACCCATGCCATGGGGCAGCTACCGCACAGGTGCCAAGTGGGAGGGGCAATCCCTGCTGCTTCCCACTGCCCTGCACTGTATGGGGGGGCTCTGCCATGAGCCCCCAGAGGCCCTGATTGCCACTGCTACAGCCGGGGAGTGCGGGGTTTTGGGGTTTTTTTGGTTTTGTTTTGTTTTTTCAAGTGCCGGGAGGCTGGGGCCAGGCAGGGGATAGGACTGGGCAGGGCAGCCATGGGGGCTTCTACGGATCCTCTGGCTGTGCCTGCCTGTGCCCCGGCGGGGGGAGCTGTGAGAGCAGCCCCCATGGCTATCGTGCCTGGCCCCAGCCTCCCAGCACTTTAAAAGGAGCACTGCTGGGCTGTGCCAGACTGTTTCTGGGGGGGCGCAGGCCCCTGGATCAGCACGCAGAATGACAGCAGGCTGCCATCCCCTCCCCAAAAGCACTGGGATTGGAAGGGACCTCAGGGACAGATCGCAGACACTGGCCAGCTACAGATGTCAATATCCGAGCAGTCCTTCCTCCCCTCCCCTCCCCATCCCGCTCCCTCTTCTGAGTTTGTTTCCCCGCAAGCCCACCTCCGAAACATCTGAAACATTTCTGCAACATTTCGGATGTTTTCATTTAGTTTCGGAGATGTTTCGGAGCCTTCCATTTTGTTTCGGATTTAGTGTTTCAGGCGCTGAAACACCTCTGAAATGAAACAGCTGCTGAAGTTTCACCCAGCCCTAATGATTAGGTCTGTTATAGTCGGCTGATTGGAATTTCCCTGACATTTCAATTGTATATCCATGATCCCTAAGGCTTTTCATACTGTAGACCATTTTCTAAGATCATGAGCCTACCCATTCTAATACCAAACTTTCTCTGATACAGCCATGGTACTTAGCCCCAAAATGTATTTGATCTACTTTTAAGGAGCTAAAAATAAACTCCTTTGAAAATACTGGGCAAGTTGACTCCCCCAACCTTCCTCTCATGTCCTTTGTATCACTCTAGTTTATCCTCTTTCCAGCTACAAATTACAAATTTTGAGTGTCTTGCAAGCAAATTTAGCTACAGTTGCAATATAAAAGCAGCTGCTGAGGATTTCAGTTAGTTTGCTTTTCCCAGAAAAGGGTTTTTGGAAAATTAAAAAGCAGTATTGGGCTCTGTTACCAAATAGCCAGCACTATCTCTGTTTGCAAACTAACAGATGATCCTCCATTATAAGAAAAGCATTTCTGCAGTCTGAAAGCACTTTATGAGCCATTAAAGCAGAACCACTAGTATATAATATTCATCATTCCTTTGCGAGTTGAACTGCTGCATGTTGATGGCTTGTGCTTTTATGTAGTAGCCTAAGTATCACTGTAAAGGTGGTAGTGAAGTGATTGCTCTGTTTCTCCCTATTACGTTTATAAAGGACTTTATCTTTGTGGATAAAAATCAAAATAGAAATATAAGATGTTTGATTTTTAGGAACCTGATGATTTCTGGCTTCTGAACTCTGGTTGATGTTGGGATCTGTGCAGTGCAGCATCAGACTACAAACTGTACTTTGAATGTGGGCTTCACTGCCTTCTCTGATGCCCTTTCCTTGTATATTGAGCTAAACTCCTCAGGAGGCAACAGGACCAAGAGGCTGCTGCCACCCAGGGCAAACAAGCTTTGGAAACCTGAACTCCAGAAAGGTAAGTAAGCAAGCAACAGATCACCTGGTGAGAGAATTTGATCACTTGATGAAACTGATGGTGTGAAACATGACAAAGGAGACTGAAGATTATAAAAAGATCCCTTACTAGCAGTTTAGAGAGAAAAGAGAGAGCAAAAATAAGAAATTGGCTGTACATGATTTGGAAGAAAAGCTGGAAATCCTATAGGACCTAAACCCAAGAACATTTAAAGTTGTGAGAAACTGAGGCAGAAACATGAATAGAGGTGCTCATTATTTTGTCTAGAACTGGATATTTCTTTTGCTAGGTAAAGGAAAGGGTGATTGATTTTTGGTTTTTTTAAGTCTTAAAAACCATGTCTCTTTTTTTCAACTATTGTTTGCCCAGGAGGTGAAGAATAAAAGCAGAGTGCTCACAGGATACAAACTCTAGAAAAGGGAGAGTTTGTATGCGAGTGGATGTCAGAACTGGTCCTGAGCACTATGAGGTCTTTTATCCATGAGAAATAGCATGTGCCAGGGAGGCCAAGGAAAGATCCATTGCTGTAGTTTATTCAAGGAAGGTTAAGAGTAGGTTCGTCAGACTTGTTCAGACCTGAGAGCCTGTCCACCCAAAAGGAGCTTTACCCAGGCTGTAACAATGTTATTATGGGAGAAGATAGCATTTGTTTTACAAGGCTAAAACAAAGCTGAAGGGAGCTGGGCATTTATGAACCAACTCCAGCCAGGCCTTTGGTCCTACCTATAGTGTGGTTTAGGTGGTTGTTTGTGTGCTAAAGTATACATTTTTAATGAACGCTCATTTTGAAGTCAAGTTCCAAATGGAGAACTAACTGGCAGTGGCATAAACCACAGAGTTTTGGGCACTCAAGTAACATTCTGCTGCACACTTTTGTAAAGGGAAGTTTTTTTGCCAGAACCATGTGATTTATTTTATTTTACTTTATTTTTTGCTTTGTGACCAGTCCCTGTCCTAAGATGACAGCTGTAATGTAAGAGGAGCCCCAGGTGACTGTGTTCATTTATAAAATTTCCCTTTGTTAGATCAAATTTAACTTGGTCTCCTGTTTTAAATTATCTCTTTGATTAACTGCAAAGTTTTGATGTCTGCACAATGAGAACAATTGCATCAGTGTACACGGTCAGCTGGGACTTTCCCTGGCTAGCAGGAAGTTGCTAGGATACTCTCTTAAAGATACCATTTTGATTAACTGCAAACCCAGTTTGCATAACAAGTACACTTGTAGACACTTTGTGTTGTGCCAGTATAGATCAGACATGCATTTACATTAAGAGCAAGCTCCAGGTTAACTTTTTCTGTGATTTATATCCACTTCTGATGTGCTGCTCACCTGGCATTCTTTGCCAACAAAGCAACCCCAATTCCAGTGATCTATGTGATGATCACTGCTCTGTTTTTCACTGCTTCTGAGTTGCACACAGACATAGGGAGTCATTTGGGGCAGCCTGGGCCTTGCCTTCCCACCTCTACCAGAAGCTGGAGTAAGGGATCTGCCATACAAATGGCAGAAGATAATGGGATAAATCCTATTTTATCTTCAATGTCTACATGGCACTTATATAGCTTATGTACTTTTGGGCACTTATGCCTTATTTGGATGCCACATAGATACGTTTGCCTTGCCTTGGAAAGTAGAGAGGTTTGAGCTCTGTTCCCCGCTCCTAATGACTTTTCTGAACCTGGCATTTTATCTTATTGAATATAGAGAAATGGGATCATTTATGCCCTATTGGTGGCAGGGACAGGTACACACGTACAAGGATGATCCTGTTCTGCCAGGGGAAATCAGTGGTGATGCGTAGGAGGTGCATGGGGATGCATGTGGATCTCCTGAAGGCGCTGGTGCACCCACTTACAGGCCGCACTCCTCACTTAGGTGATGGGCAGTGGGGGCAGGCTGGGGTGCCGGTGTCCCCCCTGAGAGGGCCAGCTAGGGAGTGGGAGCACTGGATGAAGCGCCACTTCTGGGAGTGCTGCAGCCGCTTCCCAGTTGGCGAGATTGGCTGTGGGGAGAACCCCCACCCCGGTCGGCATGATCAGCTGCGGGGGGACTCCACCCCAGTTACTGACTGGTTGCTGGGGGGGCACATGCCACCCCCGACTCAGGAGGCACCAGTCACCCATGTGGGAAATAGAATCCAAACTGTGCATAAGAGCCTAAAATTACAGTTCCATAACTACATAAGTGTCACTTAACTGCATAAAGGTAAAATAGGATTTAGCCCTATGTCTTGTGGGTGCAGTGTGCAGGCCTATCTCTTGCCCTTGGAAGATGACTTGGATCCCAGGATGGCAGCGAAGCTTCTCCCTATGGAACTCTTTTGTGATACGTACAAAACAGAAAATTACCTAGTGGCCTGGAGACTCTGACCCTCTCCCTCTCTGGGCTATACATTAGTATTACTGAGGACGGCCACATGGTGAACGCTAAGTCAGGTTCTTACTGCTTTGGCTACCCCCATTTCCTCCTAAGCAACATTCATTGGCTGCTTGCTTGTAAAAACATCATACTCAGACCTTTTGTCCTCACCTCCAGGCCCCTAAATCATCACCCCTACCTTTCATCTCTTCTGTTTCCCTCTAATCCCTTTTCCTAAAAGCCTCAATTTTTTCCCCCTGTCTCTCCTGGACTGACATTCATGATACTATCTCAGGCTGGTGCAGTCTCCCATTTCCTAAGCACTTCTATCGTCCCCCTTCACATTCCTTCCTAAAATCAACTTCCTCCCTAGACCCTTTGTAGGTGTTTTTGTCACCACTGAACTCTCAGCACCCTCCCCTTCCCATCTGGTATCTTGTACTTCACTTTATTCACATTGTGCTGTCAGCTGTCTGGGGTAGGGGTCATGTGCTACTCTGTTTTGCAAAACGTCATATAAATTGGTAGCACTGTTTTTGCTTAATAATCATCTTCACCATTTGATGCCAAGGTGTATAACCTACTTGTTATTCACTAGGGAGCAGCTAATCGCTAGTTCTCAGCATGCAAAAACTATGTTTGGAGTTGTGAAAGGCAGAATCTGAATCCCTGTATCTGAGCTTCCTTTTGCTCTATAACAGATTCCAGGCTCTGAATTCTCAAATGCTTCAAGCAAAAACATGACTGAGCCCTAAATTGCTGGAGTAAAGGAAGGTTTGCAGGCCTAAGGTCCAGGATTGCAAGTTCAGGTCCTTGAGGAATGGTTCTCATATGATTGACAGTTGTCATTTTGATTGCTTCTAATTTTGCTATTTTAATGATTGCAAATGCTACCAGACAGTCCTCTTGGGACATATTTTTTTTAACTTAATAATATTGCCCTAGAAGCTCTCAGCAATATTGAATAGAAAAACTATAACATGCAGATTTTTATACAGCAGTGTTCATCCTTTGAGATGTTTATCAATCTTCCCATTTTACAGATGAGGTACAATGACTTTTCAAAGCCACGTAACAAGTCAATGACCAAGGGGGAACTAGATCTCTGGCCTCCTGTTTCCTAATCTATTGTTCCAGGCACCAGACAATGCTGCCTTCCAGTGAATGAATAAATGCACTCAGAACTCTGACACTGCAGTGAGGGAGGCATTGAATCGGTCATAAATCCCATAAGACACTGCAATTTGCAAGATTGCCTCTTGAGGAGAGACTCTTAGAAAAAGTCTAGCATAAAAATGAGAGCATATTCATCAGCACTCAAAGCAGGTTTTATCAGAAAATAAGCACTGTAGCTATGAACAACAGCTCTCATATTTCAAGCCAACTTTTGACGGTTGAAATTTCTTTACAAGTTACTACTGAAAGTGTCACTAAGAATATGTTAGTGTTTCTGTATTTAACCAGTCAAATAAAGTTTGTTCTGTCAATTGACCCATCAAATATCAGTCAAAAATTGTAAGAAATTGACAGCGCAGTCAAATAATACACAGAAAAAGCACAAATTTGCCATTAAGAAATGTGTCAAAAAATAATTAAAAATCATATTTCTGTCAAGAAAACTGCAAGAGAAAATATTGCTCCCCATAAAATTGCTGTAACCTTTGACCAGTAAAAAATATATTGACTGCTCTATTGACTGGTCAGTTGACAATATTTGACCAGTCAATTGACCATCTTGCCAACCCCAGTTTCTAACCACTATTTTCTAAAAACCACGCCTCTTGGATTTTTTTTCAGTTGATATGCCCCATCTAGTTATATTGGCATGTGATATGACCTTGCTTTTAGCCATATGATAAGATATTTCATTTGATTGCACTTTACCTGCAATACAACAAAACATCAACAAGACATGGTTTACTTAACAATAGCAGTAACAAAAGCAGCTTTTCATTAACATAGTTAACATTCTACGAAGTGTTAACATTTGTCATATTCTACAAATTATATGTCAGAATCCAGACTTGAAGACTCCAGACTTGAAGACAATGAGGTAGCATCAGAATAGCTAAGTAATTGCCTTGATCTTCAGAGGGACAAACATCACAGTTCCTGTTGAGTTTGGAGGGGAAAAAGAGATACAATTGGCAGCAGGGCTACTTGTCAGACTGTTGCTGACTTGTATGTGTATGTCTATATGGATGTAGTTCTGTTTTGGAGGTCAACAGCTATTTCTAGACTATAGCCAATCACAGACACTGGGCCAAAGGAATCAACAGGAATTTGAAAGCTTTAAATAATATAACTGCAGGCTCTCGTTATGTAAGAACTCCTTTGAGACAAAAAAGAATGAGACAAAATACAGGTTATGGAAATAAATTATTAGATTAACAGTTACTCGTGCATGTTATTCTTTTTGACTGGTGTGTATTGTAATCTACCTGTTTATTCCGCATGCTGTTCTGTGTTCTTTAACTATGACATACAGCTTTGTGAAAGATATCATACACTGTAAGATCCACTCATGCAGGTTTTGATTATGTGAAGAGTCCATCTAGCTAACAATATTACAGTTTTCTCCGATAAGTAAGCATTTGAATTATCTTTCATGATGCAAATGACTCTTTGTTTGGGGCAGGGGGATACTCTATTGCCTAACCAATACGTATTTTCAAAGCCTATTATAAAGATCAGATTTTCTTCCCAAATTCAGATAAAGTGTTTGAGTACATTTTCTATGTTGTACCAACAAACTTTTTATTTAGATTGGTTTTCATAGATGAGATTCTTTCTCTTGATACTAAATTTAGACAGAGCTTTCATGAATATTTCTTCCTAATGGAATCTGTTTTCAGTAGTAGTTTATGGGCAATGTAGTACCTGGGCACAAACGATAGCTACCAAGTGTTTTGTATGTTATACTAGTTTCCTTTAGAGGGCACCATTGACTTTCCTGAAATCTCTTCAAACATCTGATCTTACTGTAAAGCTTACTATTCCCCTTATACCACTATAAATTGGTTTATTTATTATTTTGTTTTACAATGTATAGTCCCTAGGGTTGTGTGTGTCATATAGCATGTGCTGGTATTCTACATACCTCCCACCCTGTGAGTGATCTCTTGGAGTTTAGTTACAATGGTATTCTTTTCCATCATCATCCTCTAAGAGCCAAACCTGGGAAAAGTTTGAAAGCCCAAGTCCCTGAATTGTGCCCTCAGATGAAAGGAAGGCTCAATTTCTACTTGTGGATGTTGTTATGGACCTGGGCTATCGTTGGTACATGTTCTTCTATCCTAGTTGTTAGACTTTTGGATCTGTACTGAGCCTGGACACACTGGACATCCCGGACCATGTCCCCAGCAGAGGGCATAAGCAGAACACATTTATCTGCATCCTTCAACAGAAGGTGCATTCTCATAGGTTTCTAACTTCTTGCCTCCCACCCAACTCCAATTCATCCCACTTGGTTGACTATGTTACAGAAAAACTGCAGGGAAGGGGCAGAGGTACTGGACTCCTCACAGCACAGTACTGCCCAGTTTGGGCTTTCTTATTTTCTTCTGAGATGCTGAGCACTTCTAATACCCAGAGACTTCAAGGAGAGCTGTGGATGCTCAGCAACTGTGAAATCTAGCCATTAAGGCCATGACCTTGTTTTCTAGGTCTGTTTGTCATGGGCCTGAAATCAGGCCACTTGTTAGAAATGTCTTCATACCCTGGTCACTGTAGTCACTCAAAACTCATCTCTTCCATCTGTTAAAATGGTAATAACATATTAAGTATATACATTAAGTTATATTTACACATATTAAGTTGCTGACTTAATATGTGTAAAATACTTTGAGATCTCAAATAGGAGAAACTAAAGACACCTCAGATTTAAGGCCACCTCAGCTGAGGATGAGCCACATTACAAGGAAATCAGTTGAACTGTAGGTTAGAAGGGTCTTCAAGGGTCCTCTAATGTAGTGACTTTCAACCTTTTTTCATTTGCAGACCCCTAAACAATTTTGAACAGAGGCGCAGACCCCTTTAATTGTAAGTGTGGTATTAACATACTTTTTTGATCAGCCATCTTTTGCAGACCCGTTAGACAGTCTGTGGTCCACGGACCACAGATTAAAAACCACTGCTCTACTCTAGTCCAATCCCATGCACAGATGCAGAATATGCTATTCCCAAAGTACAGCTAATATCACCAAGCCAAGGCTTTGTCATCTGGGCTGTTTTATATCATTTGGTGACAGACATTGCTCACAGCACTATGTCACCAGAGCCATAGTACCAAGCTACAGCAAAGCCCATGCTGGCCATGGATACCTACACCATGCCTGGGGCTTATCTACTAGGTTGGCTGCCCGTGGTGCTGCTTTTGGAGCTTAGATGAACCCCATGCCTACTGCAGAGATGAGACTCAAACCCAGCAAGAGAGACCAAGGGATGGACATGAGTTGAACTGGATTCCAGGATAGTTGGAAATGTTCTTTGTAAGCATTTGGGCACAAACACCCTTATTCAGGCATTGGGAGAGTCTGCTGATGTTTTATGTTCTCCATGGTGGAATAGAAGCCAACATGCAAAATGCAGGTCTGCGAAAATGCAAATTGTGGCAGTGAGAATTAGAGGGCATGGGAAACAATAGGTGTGAAACAGGTAAGTCGGGGGGGAAAAAGAGGGATCTTGACCTAGTGATAGAATGTAGCTGGTCAAATGTAGACCAGCTGGAGTTATTGGATGGCAGGCAGGTTATAATGTGCCATAAATCCAATCTCTATATTTCATTCATGATTTTTTGTATTCAGTAGATTTATGAAATGAGGTTCATAGGCTTGTCTACAAAAGGTGTTTTGAAAATTCCCTTTGAGGATTAGAACTGAGAGATTGGAGAGCAAGTGGTTGTCTTGTGAGAACTGTGCACCCATAAGTAATTGGGTATTTTTATCTTCAATAGATTTTTAGTGCGCGTTCATTCTGGTACATAGTTGTTTGGCTTCTCCTACGTATTTTCCATCGGGGCATTTGGTGCACTGGATGAGATTATATAACATTTCTGGAGGTGCAGCTGTAAGATCCAGGCATGGTGATGGTTCTGTTGTGGGGTGTCATTATAGTGGGGGTGGGAAATGTGTTGGCAGGTTTTACATTTCTTCTCCGGGCCATAGGAAGTTTGCTTCTGGTGATGATGTTGGTGAGGTTCGTTTCTTGTTTGAAGGCTAGAATGGTTCTGGAAAGATATCTTTAAGAATTGGTTCTTCATCTAATATGGGTTGCAACTGTTTGAGGATTTTCCATGTAGGTTTCAGGGAAGGGTGGTATGTCATAACTAATGGTATATGATTCGTGCAGATTTTCTTTTTCATAGATTTCATAGACATTAGGGCTGGAAGGGACCTCGGAAGATCATCGAGTCCAGCACCCTGCCCAAAGGGCAGGAAGTCAGCCAGGGTCATAGGATCCCAGCAAGATAAGCATCCAGTTTACTCTTGAAGGTGTTCAATGTAGGCGCTTGAACCACCTCCGGTGGCAGGCTGTTCCAGACCTTGGGGGCTTGGACAGTAAAGAAATTCTTCCTTATGTCCAGCCTGAAACGGTCTTGTAGTAGTTTATGACCATTCGACCTAGTCGTCATCCCTTGGGGCGCTCTGGTGAACAAACGTTCCCCCAGATACTGGTGGTCACCCCTGATAAACTTATAGATGGCCATCAGATCACCCCTGAGCCTGCGCTTTTCCAGGCTAAAGAGCCCCAGGGCTCTCAGCCTGTCATCGTAGGGTCTGCTTCCCTGACCTCTGATCATGCACGTGGCTCTTCTCTG
>NW_005842681.1:622222-651742 GCF_000455745.1 Alligator sinensis | reverse complement strand
AGGAGCTCTGGGATCCTCTCCGCAATGTCCCGGATGCGGGCCCCCGGGAAGCAGCAGACTTCCCGGGCTAAGGGGTTGGGGCGGCAGATTGCCCCCTCCGTCCCCCTCAGGAGGGAGTCTCCCACAACAAACACCTTACGTTTTGCCTTAGGGAGAGCAGGGGTGGGAGCTGCAGCTGGACCCATGTTGCCTGCGGGAGCTGGCAACTCAGCAGGCTCCGTAGCACCCATGATTGTCACCTCACAAATCTCAAAAGGGCTTTCACACCCTCGTTCCTCTTTCCCCCACTTACCTGTCTCACACCTATTGACTCCCATCGCTCTGATTCTCACTGCCACAATTTTCACAGACCTGCATTTTGAATATTTCTTCTGTTCCACCATGGAGAACACAAAATACCAGCAGACTCTCCCTATGCCTGAAGAAGGGTGTTTGTGCCTGAAAGCTTGCAATGAACAATTTTTCCACCTATTCAGTTGGTCTAATAAAAGATATCATATTTTCCCAAAGAACCTTGTCTGCCCATGTCCTTGGACCAACACGGCTACAACCAACTTCTCCTGTAAAGCACATTCTAAATAAAGGGAGACCTCACCTGCGCCAGCTCCAAAATAACTTCATGCCAGTATGACACAGATTTCAAATGGGTAGTCTGCTCTCCTGGATTAGTAGTTTTTATCACCCACTGCCTTGGGGTGAAACTGTGAAGAAATATAAATGATTGTCAGTCCTGTGTTTGTTGGCTACACCATGTGTTGTGTCTCTCTGGAAAGGCCAGCAGTTTGAATGCTGCTCCTACTCCCGCTGCGCTGTGAGTCACTCTGGTTCAGTGCTTTGAAACTGTTCTCTTTTCATTGTAGGTGTAGCAAGCTCTGAGACATCCATAATTTTGTATTTAAAGCTGAATTATCCTTCCCAAAATACAAAACCAGTTCCATCCCTGCTCTGCATGTATTTAAATATCTTTTCAGCACTAAAAGGGAAAAATTAGTTGATTCGGTATCAGACAAGATAGAGAGGGTTGTATTGATTTTTAGACCTAATGTTCTCGGTGCCAGGCTATTCCTGGATTCATCCAACTTGGTTTCTGCTTATTTTAGCATTTTGCTTTGCTAAAAAGTATGTTTTTATTGCCATTGTTTGTTATAGCACTTACAAGCTCACCGTTTGTGCAGGGCCCTGACTGCTTATACTGTGGCTTGTAAATAAAATCGTCTCATGAATATATTTTATAGCTAGTCTCTTCTCTTTCCACATCAACCCTTTCCTCCTTCTCCACCAGTGATGTCCCATTCATCCTCTTTATCCACTCCTGTCGCTGCTGTGTTTTTGCTTGTTTGTTACCCATGGAGTGCCCTTCTAGGCCTGTTCACCAACCAACAGCCTTCTCTCTGTCACACATATTAAGAATAGCTAACCATGTCCTTTGATGTCACCATCACCAGTCCTTGTCACAAGATTATAGCTAATTAGGATTTTGGCAGAAACATACCTGGACATTGCTGTGCCCTGGGTGTAAGTGGCAGTGCACAGGGCAGCGTTGGTGGTTACACTGCTTGTGGCAGCAGTACTGGCTGGGCTGGCACTCCAGTGGCTTCTATTTTTGCATCTTTCCCTCCTTGCCACACCCCCACCAACTTGGTAACAAGGGCTGGTGCCCCAGTCACCCCTCCCCTTAGCTATGCTACTCTACATCAGATCTCTACTGAGTAGGGATACTGAACAACATTTTGTACGCTTTTCTGAGGACTCAGCTTTCTCTTTCTCTCTCCATCATTTTGGGAATCTTCTGGTGGTGCAGATCTGCACCAAGACATGGTTCTGGTAGTGCACCTGACTTCTAACTTTCAAAATATACACCCATCATGTTTCAGACCCCTTTCCCTCCACATCATTCTCAATATGCTCTTCCTTTTAGTATGTTTCTAGGCCAATATTGCCTGAAGTCCTTACCTGTAACATCCTCTATAATTTAGACCATATAAGCACAGGACTGGAACGAATCTCTGAGTAACTGATTTCAGTCTCCTGCTACTTCCAGAGACCATGTGATATATCCCTTGAATGAATTAGATCCACACTAAAAGATCTTTGTTTTGTTCTTGCTTTTTGCCCTACTACTTCTGTTTGGATACCAACCTCACTGCTCTGAAGGTAGGAAAGGTAGAAAACCTTTTAATTTCCAGCCTAAATTTATTTGTGTCCAGAGTATTGGCATTTGTTCTTGTGACAGCAGTGCTTTAAACTGTGGGAGTTCTCTCTCCCTTGTTTACCATGCCCATCCCAATACTCTTTGTGAAAGAGGGCTAAGCTACTTTGGGTTAGTGTTCACTGAGGCCCCCTCTACATGTGCAGGTAAAGGCACCAGGGGCACATGTACACATGCATTTACTCTGGCCTAAGTTTACTCTGGTGTAAGCTACTCTAGTGTAAGCATTTTCAGGCAGGTGTCTACACACGCAAGGATTAAGGGGAAGATTTGCACCAAGTTTCCTGCAACCCTACAACGGACCCCTGCTGCTGCTGTGGGGAGCTCCAGCTTCAGCTGCCAGCACCCATCTTTAAAAGCCTGCTTTGCTCTCTGCTCTCTGGCCAGCTCCTTCCCTGCCCAGAAGCAGCAGTGCCCAGTGCAGGGGCAGCATGCGGCAGCTCTCTCCTTGTCCACTCTGCCTCCCCATGCCATGGCTGTTCCAGCCCCTGCCAGCAACAACCAATGCCCCGCACTCCTGCTGGCCATGCTGCTAGTCCTGCTGGCCCCAGCAGGCCCTGCCCGCCTAAGGCCCAGAAGAGCAGCATGCCTGCCAGTAGGGACCAGGCCACCAGGTGCAGAAGGCCCTAGCCAACCACCTGCTCCAGCACTCCACACTGTAGCTCCCCTGCTCTGCCACCCACAGACCCACAAACCCACCCTCCCACCCCCCCAGCACCACACTCCCTACAGATGAACAAGCCTTTATTTCTTTCATATCAAACAGACCTCCCTCCCTTCCCAACCAACAGACTTTGCTCCTCCCTCCCTTCCCAACAAACAGACCCCCTCCACTACCCATCCCACCCCACCCATAAACAATAAAAAACCTTCTTCCTTGTTTCAAAACTCAAGCTCAAGTCCCATTTCTCCCTCCATTCCAGGTGTGCATGGTATAACCAACTGAGCAATGGGCAATGAGCTGTGCTGGGGTGGATCTTTATCACCCTCTCCTCCTGAAGCCAGTTGACTTTGTTTAACTAATTAAATATTCAGTGGAGCAGGTACTTGAGGCTGATTGGCATGCATCCTAGTGCAGTACTGTGACCACCGAGATATAGTATCTGTTTTTCTCTTTCTGGCTAAATGCATATTTATTTATTTAATTAGAAAACTCCAACAGGAGGAAAAATGAAACTAACTCCAGAGCTAGTAGATGAGAGAAAGGCAGAGTAGAAGCATGAACTTGTGTCTCCATTCTCCCACTCAACTGCTCTCACTACTGGACTATTGAGTATTTCTTTCTTTCTTAATTTGACCACCAGAAATTCCAAAATTATTTCTTTCATATTGTGTGAAACCTTTCCCAGCAATTTAGTTAAAATTGGTGTCTTTTCATAAAAAGCTTGTTTTGATGACTTTGCATTTTTCAAAAGAATTAAAAAAAAATGGTCTTTGGAAAATTCCTAACCAGTTCTATTGAAATTGTATTGTTCTTCACCTGATATAGACCTCTGTGATAGGGTGGTAGGTTTCTTCCTTTTCAGCCAGCAAACTAGCTTTATGACACATGAGGTTAATGAGCTGGGCTTGCCCCTCCACACTAACCTATCTGCCTAGATTGTGACCTTACCTTTCAGTGAATTACTGACCCAGTTTTTCTCTAATTCTAGTCTTTAAGGTTAGGCCGCTTGCTAAGAATGGCTGGGAGCAGGCCAGATCCTCCATTATCTGTGCCCTTCCACAGAACAGTGCTCTGACCATGTTCAGGCAGTGGTTGATACTTAACCTCTCTGAGAAAAAAGTGCCTCTAGCTAGGGTAGGAAAACTGAGGTGAGTTTGATGTGGCATATGGGCATGCTGCCAAGGCACTAATGGAGGCTTACTTTGAATAAAGCTGTCAAACTCCTCATGCTCATGAAGGTTACAGCTACTTGTTTCTTAAGCTGTATTACTGTAAAAATGTTCTGCAATCTCATATGTTTAGAACATATATGGACCCCATCCCCTGTTTGCAAACACTTGACCTTCTCACTGGAATCGCCTTTCTGCTTTCCAGTCTTGATCTACTTATCAACTACACTCTAAAAGTCTACCTTATATATTATTCTGTTTCTCATTATTCTCAGCCACAGGATTTCCTAAATCTTTTCCATTCACCCCACAAACTATATAAGAAACAACACTTCCTACCATTTTCTTGGCATCATGCTTGGAGGGGATTAACTCTTCACTGTCCCAGTTTATATCTTGAATCAAAACCAGGGGGTACTTAACCACTTATTCTAGCCAACATTGTACAGTTAAATGTGTCAAGGAAATTAATAATGATGACCCATTATTCACCAGTGACTAATTATTAGTAGGTTCCATTTTCAGATTGTTGAGAGAGATTTTGTATGCCATATTGTGACACAGTAAAGAATGATTTTGACCGTTACAATGAAGAAAAAGTATATTTTTCAAAAATTCTGAATGCAAGCAGTACTCTTTCTGGCTCTCTATATGAGAATTGCATGATTATACAGATAAATGCTTAGGGTACAATTTCTAATTACAACAATTCAGTGTGCTCACAACAAAAAAGTCCGTGATTACAAGAGGGAAATAATCAAAGATTTTTTGGTTGGATCCTTGCATGCACTCAGCGCCAAAACAAAAGACAATTCTGCAAAACAGAATGGTTGATCATCTATGTTTTGTGGAGCCAAGAAAAGCTGAGGAGTATCTAATATTTTATAAGCATTAGCTGGCTTGACAGGTGCTATGGGAAGACCTAGGTTAGGACTTTTTAAACTAATAATCAAAAGCAAATTCCATTGTGATTTAACATGTATAGAAATTACTAATCACACTTGAACAGATGACAATTTAGCCAAAGTGGTTTTTGTACAAATTGGTAAGAATGGCACTGACTAGCAAGACAACGGTGCTATGTTTTCACAGTGACTAATTAACACTGTATTTTCTAATTTAAAAAAGCTTAGGCCACAGTATCTCTTCCAGTATGCTGTCACAATATGGCTGGTCTGTTTCCCTATCCGCTGGTTAAACTTAACACTCAGAAAAGCCTAAGGAAGTTCCTTGCACTCCCTCAGGAAAGTTTCCTTCCACCGTTAATACTGCTTTTACTTTGCATCTGGTAGGTGGTTTTCCTGTATTCTAAATCACCTCGTACTAGAGGTTTGTCAGGCACAGCTTTTATTTCCTTGAGCTACTGAGAACTTGGAGTACAGTTGTCAGAGATGTTATACTTTTTGTTATGCCTTTCCCCTATCCAGCGGCATAACTAGGGGTGGGCAAGTGAAGCATCAGCCCTCAGCACTGATTTTGAAGTGGTGCAATAATAGCTATGGCAGCCTGCGTGGCTGCTGCTGCTGCCCTACCCAGCACTGCTAGACCCTGCTTGTTACTCCTCTGCCCCCCAACTAAGTGGGAAGTACAGCTCCCTTGGAAAAGCCATTGCTGTGGGCTTACCATGGAGCTTGGGGTCTCTGTGAAACACCACTACAGCCCAGGGTTTCATTTGACAGTGTCCAAAGTTCTAAATAAATCTTAGTTCATCTTCCCACTACCCCAGAAATTCTGGAGTTCCTACTAAAAAGTATTTTTGGGGGAATATGGCCTTGTGAAGCTGTAATGTCTTATTCCAATCATTAATGTTTAGAGGTTCTCAGTTTGTTCCCTTTTCTTGTGTCTTTCATTTAGGGTGCCTATTTAATTGTTTGGTAGGTAACAACCGTGATGTAATTTGGACGTTTGTTGTTCATGTCTGTCTCATCTCATTGACAAGGTACACTGTCTGGATGTGGCCTAAGGGTAATGCCTTTCTACTAACATGAGTTGATCTGGTTGTCACTGTTTTCCCATGCTTCCTAAACCATTTATGGTGCATCCTAAGAACAACTGCTGAAGCTATGCTCTTTGTGAACTCTGCATGCATTGACAAGGATGCAGGTAGTACCCAGCTATAGTAGTAAAATTGTCTGGTCCGCCAAAAATTGTCAAGGGGTCTGGCACTTTATTAGCAGTGGTCACCACCAACCTGACCCATTCTTTTTTAGGAGATGACACATACCTGGCAGTATAATATTAGAAGCAAGTTCCCAGGTGTAGACAGTTTCTTTATACAAGGCAGGAACAGACTGGCAGACTTTGTAATTGTTGGTAAATCTGGATAGTAATCCTGGCTTTTTGTCATGATTGCTTTCTCCTGCCTCCACCTCTTTTGACACAGGATATTATTGATTTAATCTAAGTTAAATTTAACAAATTAAGGTGTGGCCCTCACTGTGTCCTTGATTCGTCTTTCTTTTCCTCCTCCCCTCCTACAACTCTTTTCCTTCTCATCTGGCACAGAAGCAGTTTTTTCTGCTCTCTTCCTTTCACCTCTGCCTTGCCTTATCCCAACTCATGTTCTGATCTCCTTTGTATCCACTTTCATCTCTTCCCTTACTCTTCATATTGTCATTTCACCTTTCTCTGGCTCTTCCCCTTCTAAATACGTGTACAACATTTCTTTAATTCCTTCCCTCTCACTTCTTTCCTCCCCCACTTGCTTCTCCCACTACTGCTCCATCTCCTGTCTCTTTCACCTCTAAAATCTTTGAATATATTGGTCACACTCACTATCTGGAGTTTCTCTCCAGATCCATACTGGCTCACCAACCTGGCTTCTGCTCATTCTACTCAACTGTCATCCCTCTCACCAAAAGTATCTAGTGCATCAGAAATACCACTCTATCATCTTTCCACTCTAATATGTTTGACACAGTTGACTGCATTCTTCTTGAAATTTTGTCAGGCTTCCATGATTCTGTCCTCTCCTGATTTTTTTTTTTGTTTGTCTTGGTCTTTTTTGCTCTGATCACTTCTTTTATCACCACCTCCAGCTGTCCATGGGAGTCTCACAAGGCTCTGTGCTTGGTTCCCTGTTCCTCTCTCTACATGTGGTATCTACATAGTTTTCTCTGCAAGCAGAAATTCAACTACTGTGTCTATGCTGAAGACTCACAAGCCTATCTGTCTAACCCATCAATAACTCTGTTCTCAGAGTCCTATTCTGCCTTATTGACTCCTCCTTTTGGAGATCAACATAGCTAAAACATGATTCTTAATTTTCACTTTGCTCTTCTCACTACTTATGGTCAGCAACATCAATTTGCCTGGCATTGCTCTAGGTCCTCACATTTTGGCTATATTTAAATCCTGCAAAATAAAATCTTACACAAGATCACTCTCATCACCTCCAGGCTTTGTTGCTGTCACATTTCCTTTCTGTGCCCCTAATCATATCCATTTAAAACTCGTGTAAAGGCCATTTTCCTTGCCAAATACAAACTATTTGTCTTCATTTTTGAGGCCCTCCTTTCCAAAGCCTTCCCTATCAGGTCTCATTCACTACAGAAAAGTTGACTCCCACCTCCAAATAGACACTCATTAAATGTTTCAGAAAGCTTCTTCTCATGTTGCCCCTCACCCTTTGGAAGAGTCTGCCCTAAACATCCATAGAAGCACTTCAGTATCCTCTTTCAAAACTTTCCTTAAACATCTCTTCTTTGCCACGATGCTTACAGAGACAAGACAGCAATCAGACTGCTGGTGGCTTAATTGCCTACCATGTTAACTAATGTTGTTTCCTTGTACTCTCCATCCCTCCTCACTCCCTCCGTCTTCTATATCCATTGCTTGTTTCTTGTTTTATGCTTATGCTGTTCTATCATTGTTTAGTGCCTAGCACCATGGGGTCTGAGCTCCTAAACACTAAAGTAATACAAATAATTAATAATAATAATGACTTGGAATTCATTATGCCTCTTGAACTGATTAAATTCCCTGGTGAGCAGTTACCTTCTGAGAGAATATTTAATGTCTTAGTGCAATCTGAAAATGCAGGGCAAATGACAGTGTAATAAACCAAGGAACTACATCAATTTCTAATTGAAATTAATGAATATTGAACTACCTTGTATGTTGCATAACAGAAGAGACTTCCTTCCTTGTCCCTAAAAGTGATTGATTCAGGGATATTTTAACTGAAAACAGAGCAGTTGGAGTTGTTTTAGACTCTTCTTTTTCACTCCAGGCACCCTTTTTTACAGCATAAAAACATTTTTTTACTTCATTTAATAAAGAGTCTATGAAGTTAAATCCTCCCCCTCCATATTATTTTGCCTATTTTCTGTGTAACCAACCCAGAAGAAACTATGTCCTTCCATATTTGGGGGAGGGGGGGAGGGGGGGGACTCATTTCTCATCTATGACACCATTTTTAATTACCACTTGACCTTTTACACATTAACCAAGTAGGACAACTCATGTAACATTTTATGAGGCAAGATTCTCAGTTGTGGTGAGGCCATCTTAACATCACTATCATGGCCCAAAGGGGCTTTAGATAGCTGGAAATGACCTTAGGAGAATTATCCCGGTGTCATGTAACAGAACCCCAAGGCTGTTCTGATGTACAGGTGGGCTGAGGAAAGCCCTTTCATGATCCATAAACTGGGGAATACAGAGATCAGTTAATTTAACAAAGAGCTTTATTAATCACCATAAAATCAGGGAAATACTCTTTTCCTCTGACTCCTACAGGGATAGGATTCTATTGGTCCCAAACTATGGTACAGATTAATAATAAATCCCACCTGCCTGAACTGTGGAATCCTTTTCTGTGGTATTAAAAGCTCTCTTTCCTCTTTGTACAGATAAATATTCTTTACACTTTACAGTAACAATTAGCAAAGAGCATCTAGTTACAGATATTTTTATTTTGTGTGCCATGACCTGCATCTTCATTTCCACTCCAGTTTGACATCATGGATACTGCATGACCATAATGCAATGTGAATTCAAACACCTGAGAATCAGGTCATTGAAACAGCCCCCCAAGCTCTTCAACATTGTTATTTAACTCTTACTGTTTTATACCCTTTGTTATTGAGTGTTAAAGAGATAGCTGAGCTTTACTAACCCAGGCCATGGTTTTGCAAAGCTTTAACAAAGTTAACCTTAGTAAAAAAACACAAAACCCTTTTCACATGGTTATTAAACCTTTTACCATTTGGATCATATAGCATACCCCAAGTATGTATTACACTAACATATACAACATACTGAGGTTATCAGTTAAGCTGACAATGTGCATAAATTATTTAGAAATCTGAATGAGGAGATAATTAAGGTGATTGATAAGGCTTAATATTATGCTTTTCTGTTCCTTGGTTTCTTATTTTCTTACTTAATACTTCTTCATTTTCACACTCTTTGGGTTCCAAAAAGTATTGAGTCATGAGAGAAACTATTTTCCAAGAAAGCTGGGGAAAAGTGATATTTGAATATTAGCAATACCTTATAGTTATTCATAGATCTCAAAGAACTTGGAGCTTTAAAACTGTGTAATGCAATTGTAATAATTTGCTCTTTTTACTAGAGTACATCAGAAGAGCTTCAGTGAAGTTGTGATTGAAGAGTAGATTTTTCTGTTCTTCTTATACTGTTGAGCTATTACTTTTCATAAAAGTTTTACTGAAATATTTCTTGTTGCACTGCTTAAAATTGCATGTGGCACTGTTCTGTAATTTCTGTGAAACCTTAGGACCTCCATTATATAGTAGATGAGACATTCAGGAAACAAAAGCAAAAACAACAGTGATTCCCTTAAAGTAGGATAGAAAAGGTGACATTTTTACTAATTGTATTACTTTTGACAATATAAAGAATTATATTTTTTAACTGAACCTATAAGTAATTTAAATATGAATTGCCTTTAAATACTAAGAACTTGATATGGAATGTCCCCAGATGTTTGTTCTTTGATATTTATATCAAAAAATATTTTACCATCTTGATATTGAATGTGTCTTCCCAAAGCCATTGCTTATCATGGTAATACTGGTTCTACAGCAATAATGTATGTATTATTATGATGTGTGCACAAACAAGGAACCAATCAATTTGTATCTTAAGCCTGATTAGAAATACTGAGGAGGAAAAAGTCAACATTATCAAACCAAAGGTTGATGAGAGCACTTTTACTTTACCTGGATATACAGTTATTGGATGGTTCCCAAAAGACAGTTTTTAATGCTGTACTCTACTGTGATGTCCAATGCATCCACAGCATCCAAAGGGAGAAAAAAAACAAAATGTTTTTGAAACTGCACTAAATTTATTACCAATGAAACCTCTCACATAGTATGGAATTCTAAATAAAAAGACAGGTTTATTTTAAGCCCTCAACAAAATGTTTCAGTTAATCATGTACATTAGGATAGAGGCTTGGTTGCTAAGAAAATCTTTGGCCTGTTTCCACGGGCTTTGTGTATTATTGACAGAAAAAGTACCAAATGATGTGAAGTGCATCTGTTAATTTCAACAATGAAACTGAAAGAGAGGCAAACATTTCTCCACATAACTGATGTTAGTGCAAGCTAGGGGCAGAAATAATGGATTTGCAATCCGCTGTTATAGATGTTTTGCTTTGGGAAGGTCACCATTTCCTTAAGGGTCAAAAAAAGTTTTTGACAAACAGAGTGGAAGGATGCTGGTTCTTGTGTCACACAACAACAGGGTTCAGTGAAATGGCAACCAGTGAGACTAGGGAGAGTACATATTTTTCAGAAACACTGACAGAAATTATGTTAATGACATGCATTTCCAAAAATTATATTGAAAGTAAATAGTGTTAGTACTTTTCCTTTGGACTGCAATGGCCATCTAAAACAACCTGTTTTGAGCAATGATACTAACATCTTTGCAAAAACAATATGAATTGCATTTGGAGAAAATGTGTGGGCTCAAATTACAGCTGGAGACCACATGCATGTACAGCACACGCATCAAGTAACAATCATCTCCTGCAGTGTTTCTTTTTTGTGCAGCAAAGCACTGAATTTAGCTTTCTCACTTAAATGATCCTTTACAATGAGTATTTAAATATAAGATGATCACAGAATAAGCACTGCTTGAGAATATAAGTTATGGGGAACTCTTAAACTATTTCAAGCATAGCTCTAAAATGAAACACCATTACATACTAACACTTCTAGAACCCCAGTATGTCTTTATCCTTTGAATGGAAACTGAATGCCATTCAGCACACAATATAGGAACACCGAAGGCATAAATTTGACAGGTGGATGCATCTGACTAATTTATTGCTATGGATACTATCATATTTCATCACATATAATTCATACTCCCTCCCTGCCCCTAAAAAAACCAGCTGCTGGAAATTGGCGTGTACATTATATGCAAAAAATACAATAAAAGCAGATTCTGCCACTTCCCAAGTGAAACCCAAAGTAAGAGATTCAGTGATCCACATGGGACTAGAACAATGATTCAGCTCTGGTCCCTAGCTGCTGTTACTTAGTGGGTGCAACTACACAAGATGCTTAATGCACAGTAGACTAATTCTACTTCATGTTAGCACATAATGGCAAAAACTGTACTAATGTGCACTAGAATTAGTCTACTGCACATTATGAAAAGATCATGTTTCAGTGCTACCACGCAGTAGCACTGGTTACTGCCCATTTAGTTAGTACCTTATATCAGAGGTACTAAATGTAATGTAACAACAGCACATTAATACATGTGTAGACACACCCATTAACTACAAGAAAAGATCTTTTTTCAGCCTGTCTTTAAAAAACAAAGTCTGTATTTTATTCTGTGGAGTGCTATACATGAAAAAATATGGTAGTCAGTCCTAAACTGCTGCAAAATCCCCTTGAGCCTCCCTGAAGAGTTTTACCTAGCCATCTCTGAGGGGTGAAGAAACTCAAAGCTCCTTTACATGAAAACATTGTACCACTTTAAGAGTACCATATAGTTATAGCAATGCAACCTTCTCACTGTAGATACAGTTGTACTGATATACAAGTGCTTATACATACAGGAAGGAGAAAAAACTATGCCACTAGGGTATAATGCAACATTCTAGAGGAACGTGTTCTAGCAGATGACATCTTTCTTCTGCCCTGCAATCTCAGAGATGTGCAGACCAGTATAAATGCCCTCTGGACACTCCTACAGTTATGACTGCAAATCAACACCATATAAGCTAAAACCATGAAAATCAATCTACAGTAAGAAACACCAATAATTGGTGGCATAAAAGAAGTTTGGCATTTCCACTTATCATAAGCAAAACAGGTAGACGATACTAGGGCCAAAATAGTGAAAGCCACACATGCCTTTGTAACTTTGAAATCAATCTGGAGAAACAGAAACCTTGCATGTCCATCTAAACTCCATTTATTTAACACCATTGTAAAGGCTGTCCTACTGTATGCCACTGAAACTTGTAGATGTTTATTAAGACCCTAGTATCTAAACTCCAGGTCTTCATAAACAGCTGCCTTAAATCTCTAACATCCAATGGAGAGGGGGGGACCCCCTCCCCTCAGTTCAAATGCTATGGAAAAGAATGAAACAAGCCAGTAGGACTGGAAATAACAGACTGAAAATGGAGGTGGCTGAGACACATGTGATGGAAAGACCCAAACAGCATAACAAAGCAGGACCTGAATTCTCAGGGTGAGAAGCATCAAGACAGACCAAAGAAAAGATGGAAGTGCACAATAAAGGCAGAATTTAAAAAACCGTCAAAGGGACGTGGAACAAGTGAAGCCTAATCCACAGGACTATCAATGATGGAGGACAGTAGTAAAATGAAACACAGAAAAAAATAAGACTAAGGGTTGCATCCATATATAACCCTTACTAAACACTCTACCTTTGAGACATGGGTATTAAAACTTTGAACCTGTCCAAAAATGTTTGTCAAGCCCCAAATTAACCCACTAGAATGAAATGCCTCTAACCAGTTGTTCTCCAGCCCTAGTTGAAATGGTAATCTAATGAGAATTCACTACGTTATCTGATACTGTGAAAGGAAAGGACTGTAACTGGTCCAAGTTGAAATCAATGTGTCCTTTAGGTTTAAGGGTGCAGACAGAAGTACAGCTCCCCACTGTAACTGAAAATGCTTTGCAGGAAGCGTTCTGAGTTACAAGGATCCCCTGGACCAAACAGAAGTTCACAGTTGCTTCCAGGGCAGCTGGTTTCTCCTGTCAAAGGCCCCTCCTCCCTTCCAGCCTGTCTTTATTTTCAGAAAAGGAAGAGAGAAAGAGGGCAGAGGGAACTGGTTCTAGGGGTTCCCCAGCTGGCACTGCAAGGTGGTGTGGGTGAATTGGAACCTCCCACCTCAGGGGGGGCTCCGGTACACCTGTCCCACCCTCCAGCAGGGGTGGAAGAAACCCTAGATCAAACTCCCTCTGCTCCCTTTCCCCCCTCCCATTCTGAAAACAGAGACAGGCTGGGAGGTAGGCAGACAGAAGTTACAGAAGATGCTCTGTTTTGAAATGTCCCATCGGAACCCTCATACAACGAGGGTTCAGATTTTTGCCTGATTGGTTATTTTTAAGCTGTTTACAGCCGTGCACTTGTGTTTGATCATAGCTACAGACTACTTTGTGTGGCCAGATCAAGCAAAAATTGTCACTTCTGTCTGTGCCCTAAACGATGCTTCCTAGGACTCTCAGGGCCTGATCTAACATTTTACATTGTTCTGTGCGACTCTAGTCAGGCAGAATCAGAGCTGGCAGTTTCTGGGGAAAGCCACATCCATTTCTTTGGCCAGATGGGCAGTTAGTCCTGAGGAAATTCCATTGAGGGTGGATACAAAGAGAACAAAGCAAATGAAATTTTTTCCCAACCATCAAGGGGAAAATAATAATTACGCTCAGTGTTCCCTTTAAGCTGTGTAGTGTGTGCGGCCGCACAGGCACACTCATGGTTCCTTAGAAGGGACGCTGGTTGCGCTAGGGAGATTTTATTCATTTGCTACATGTAGTTTAGTGACTGACACAGAATCTGGAAATCCGGAGTTTTCTGTCTTCCTGGTTCTGTCATTTTTAGCGACCTTGGGCAAGTTTCTGTAACTGCTCTGTGACTTGACTTTCCATTCTCCAAATTGGAAATCAAACTTGTTCCACTGAATGCTGGGTGGATTGTGTAGCACTTTTACAAAGGGCTCATAAATCCAAGAGAGTGTCAGATGATAGAATGGCCCGATTATTCTTTTTGTTTGTTTGTTTAATGTCTGCTGCAAGTGTTCTGATGTTGTCTGGCATTTTTTTAAATAGGAAAAATAAATAAATAAATAAATAAATAACAATAAAATTAAAAGAGTCACAACAGCCTGTGCCCTAGCAAAAGAAATGATTAATTCCAAATTAAGAATCTATTTGTACGACAGCATAGCCACCCCACTTCTAGAGCTGTCTGCTGTACCTTTTAAAAAAGATGTATTTAAAGAAATGCTGGCTGGCTTGCATTTTAAGTGAGGGGAGGGACATTTATGAGCAAACGTGCTATTTAAAAATCATTTTCAATTTTATATAATATGTCAAATGTAATATATTATCCTATCATAATCTGATGTAAAACAGTTTATTCAGCTTTTCTGTACCTGCCAAATCATTTTTCATTACAAGAATTTATAAGGCCAATACATAAATATAAGTTAAGATACTTTACATTATTTTAATTAAGAACATGTGGTATGATTGCCCACGCTAAGAGGCACAATTGCAACCTAGAAATAACTATGTATAAGGAAAATCAGCAAGGGCATAGATGAAGCCAGCAAGAGCTCTGTGTATTCAAGCCACTAAGTTGTAAATCTCCAAGACACTTATCATCAGTCAGTAAAACAGTGATACTAAAAATCTGAAATACATTTTGCAAGGTATTTTTGTTAACTGGATCTAATAATTGTTTTACATTGTATGGAATAATACTACAAAAGCATCCCTGTGCTAGATCAGAACAATGAAATCCTGTCTCTGGCAGAGGATGAGGTCACATCAGGTATGTGACAAGATGAAGCACCAAACCCAATAATTAACATAAGTAATATTCATAAAGGGGAAGTCTCGTCCAGCTGATGATGAGTTTCATCAGTTGATGACGGGACACTGCCTCTTTTATTGGTGAAGCAAGAAAAACAGTACCGTACTGATTTGTTGTCCCTTACCCTCCAAAAAATTACTTTTTCCTTAGGAAAGGCTTTATGTCACAACCAATCTCTACTGTCCTCTGGGTGAGGGGGGCTGCTTACTGACTGACCCCTTGATGAGGGGGAGCTTCCAGGGCAGCGTTTTCCTCTTGGGGGAGGGGCTGACAGCAGACTCTTCTGTGCAGGTGCAAGGCAGGCATGCCTGCACAGAACAGCCTTTGGCAGCCATTAGTAGGTGCAGGAAATTCAAACCTGCGCCAGTTGGACCCAGATGCCAAAGCGGGCACACATGTGGAGCAGCGCATGTGTGCCCTAGGCTTCCCCCGAACCCAGCACATGAAAGCAGCCCATCTCCAGCTGATGGGGAAGCAATGAAAAGGTAAGTGGGGTGAATGAAGGGGAGAGGCAAGAGAGGAGGGCTAGCTGTAGGGGATTGGGAAGGGTTTTTCCACCCTCCGGTCCCCATATAGCTGAGCTGGGAGGGAGCCGCACAAACAATCTGCACAAATAGGGCACGCTCTTCTTGGGCACACTGGAGTTTGTACAGGAGAGTGCACAGGAGGGGCCTGTGACTCGAGGCATTGGCAGCCTCGAATGGAAGCTCTGAGTGAGTGGAAAGTGGAAAAGTTTTTCAATTATGGTAAGGACATGGTACGCGACTAGGAACCCTTCCCCTGCAATGCCCCTCACCCAGGGCCTCCCTGTCAGTGAGGCTTGCCTGTGGCCTCGGGGTGAGGGGGCAGGGGAACAGGAGTCTCCTCACCTGTCCCATATGTGCCCAGCTTGAGACCCTGAAGAGGCAGGTGAAGGAACTCCAGACAGATGTTAGCAGGCTGCTGGGGATCAGGGCTGCTGAGGATGAGATTGATGGGTACTTTCATTCTCTGCAGGCCTACACAGCTAGTGGGAAGTCAATGCAGGAGGGACCCAATGTGGATGCATGGAAGATTGCCACCTCCAGAACCAGACATTGCACTACTGAGGCAATTTCCCTAGTGCAACTGAGGAACAGATACAAGGTCATGGCATCACTAGAGGAGAGTGAAGCAGAGGAAGCCACACCCACAGCCACCACCACGCAGTATGAGGGACAACCAGATAACCAGAAGAATAGGTGCCAAGTCATTGTGGTGGGCAACTCCCTCCTGAGAGGAACAGAGGGAGTAATCTGTCACCTAGATCCCACAGTACGGCAGGTATGCTGCCTGCCTAGAGCCTGGATTCAGGACATCACTGCGAGGATTCTTGACCTCATCCAGCCCTCCAGCTACTATCCCATGGTCTTCATCCATGTGGGTACAAATGATACAACCAGGAGTAGTCCGAGTTAAATCATGAGTGACTACACGGCTCTGGGGGGAAGGCTTAGGATAGGGGCACAGGTGGTCTTCTTGTCAATGCTCCCAGTCAGCAGTTGTGGCCAGCATCAAGACAGCTGTATTAGAGAAGTCAACTTGCGGCTCTGGAGTTGGTGCCATTGTGCAGGTTTTGGCTTCTTCAACCACGATCCACACTTTCATGAAAGGGGCATGCTGGAACGTGATGGTCTCCATCTGTCTTTGAAAGTTAAGAGTCTGTTCTCTTACAAGTTTGCTGATCTCCTACACAGGGCTTTAAACTAGGTTTGTTAGAGGATGGGGGTGCAGAAGAGAGGGAGAACCTAGGAACAATGAACCATGAGCTATGCACTGGAACAGTCCACGTAAGTACTGAGGGGCCCAATAGGCATCAGGACAGGGAGGTACCATGGACACCTATCGGGGGCTTAAATGTCTCTATACTAATGCTAGGAGTATGGGGAACAAGCATGAGGAACTCGCCCTCTTGCTTGCAAACGAAGACTTTGACCTGGTTGGATTAACTGAAACCTGGTGGGACCCCTATCCACAATTGGGCAGTAGGCATTGAGGGCTATAGGCTGTGATAGAGTGGGAAAAAATGGGGGAGGGTGGGATGCTGCTCTCTATGTTAAGGAGCAAAACACATCTTTAATAATCAAGATGAGACCAGAGGGGAGCAAATTGAGATACTGTGGGTCAGAATACAAGGGGGATGGGGTGAAAGGGACTTGGTAGTGTGAGTCTATTACAGACCACCACACCAGGAGCTAGACCTGGAATTCTCAAGGCAGCTCGCAGAAGCAGTATGCTCAAGGGACATGGTTGTCATGGGTGACCTTAACTACCCTGACACCTGCTGGGAGGAGCAGTCAGCTAGATCCAACTGTTCATGTAGATGCTTAACCTGCATACAGGACCTTTACCTAATGCAGGAGGTATATGGTCCTACTAGGGGAAATGCCTTACTGGATTTAGTGTTTGCTACAGGGGATGACCTGGTGGGAGATCTGAAGATACAGGGTAATCTAGGAGATAGTGACCACCAATTGCTAGAATTCACTATCCATCAAAAGGTGAGAAAGATAACCAGTAGGGAAGAAGTGCTAGACTTCAGAAAGGCTAACTTCAATAAGTTCAGGAGGTTAGTAAGTGAGGGGCTGAAGGACAAGAACCTTGGTGAGATGGGAGTCCAGGAAGGGTGGTTGTTCCTCAAGAGAACGATCCTTTGGGCACAGAAGGGAACAATCCCATTGCACATAAAGGGGGGCAAAGGGGCCAAGAAACCCTCTTGGCTAAACAGCGAAACCCAGGAAAGCCTAGGGATGAAAAAAGCAGCATATAGACCAGTGGCAAAGCAGAGGTGGTGCATGGGGGTGCACATGCACTCTTTGAGAGTGCTGGTGCATCCCCTGACAGCCAGCACTCCCCACTTAGGTGATGGGCAGGGAGGGGCAGACAGGAGCACTGGTTCCCCCCCTGAGAGCACTGGCCAGGGAGTGGGGGTGCCAGGAGAAGTGTTGCCGGCCCTTATGGGTGTGCCCTTGGCCCTTCCAGGTGCACTGCTGGCACTTCTGGGTCAGTGTGCATGCCCAGTGCGGGGACCCCTCCCCCCCCAGTCGCTGACTGGCCACTGGGATGGGGGGTATGTGCCCCCCAACTCAGGAGACACCAGTTGCCCGTGATACAGACTGTGGAAGCAAGGGGTAGCCACCAAAGAGGAATATACCTACTTGGCTTGCACTTGCAGGGAGTTGATTAGAAAGGCCAAGGCAGCAATGGAACTCAGACTGGCAACAAAAATTGAAGACAACAAAAAGTCTTGCTTCAGGTACATAAGGAGCACAAAGAAGGTGCAGGGTAACATAGGACTCCTACAGGGCAGACTAGGGCAATTAGTGACAGATAGGAGAGACAAAGCTGAGCTCTTCAATAAGTTCTTTGCATCAGTATTCCTGAACGCAGATAAAGACATATCTCCAAATTGGACTATAGACATGCACAGGGGGGACATCAGCCCATCAACAGCTAGTGCTGACCTAATGAAGGGACACTTGGAGGGACTTGATGTGTTTAAGTCAGCAAGCCCAGATAATCTTCATCCGAGGATGCTGAAAGAATTGGCCAGTGTCATAGCAAAACCACTGGCATGACTGTTGAGCACTCACAGGGCTCAGGAGAAGTCCCAGAGGACTGGGAAAGAGCCAATGTGGTCCCTATTTTCAAAAAGGGGAGGAAGGAGGATCAGGGTAGCTATAGACCAGTTAGTCTCACCTCTACCCTTGGGAAAACCTTTGAAAAAATTATTAAGAATTACATTTGTGAGAGCCCAGCAGGAAAAATAATGCTGAAGGGCAACTAGCACAGATTCATAGTAGGGAGATCCTGCTGACAAACCTTGTTTCTTTTTATGACCAGGCCACAAACTGCTTAGATGCAGGAGTCAAGGTAGATGTAGTATACCTGGATTTTAAAAAAACCTTTGATACGGTGTCTCATCCCATTCTCATAAACAAACTAAGTGGCTGTGATGTAGATTATTACACAGTCAGGTGAGTGGCTAATTGGCTTACGGGACACACCCAGAGAGTGGTGGTGGACAGGTCAGTATTGATGTAGGCAGTGGAGTCCCCCAAGGCTCAGTCCTTGGACCAGTGCTGTTCAATATCTCCATCAGTGACTTGGATGAGAGTGTGGAGAGCACTCTGTCTAAATTCATGGACGACACCAAATTATGGGGCAAAGAAAACACACTGGTGAGCAGGGAATGAATTCAGGTGGATTTGAACAGGCTAGAAATGTGGGCAGAACAAAATAGGATGAAGTTTAACAAAGATAAGTGCAAAGTACTGCACTTAGGGAGAAGGAATCACCAACACACTTACACACTTGGAGGTGACTTTCTAAGCAGCATAGCAGCTGAAAGGTATCTCAGAGTCATAATTAATTCAAACATGAACATGAGTCAAAAATGTGACGAAATTATCAATAGAGCTAACCACACTCTATCATGCAGTACCAGTTGCGTCATGAACAGGTTTAGGGGGGGTGATACTTCCCCTCTGTATGGCACTGGTAAGGATGCAGCTGGAGTACTGCATTCAGTTTTGGGCTCCGCACTTCAAGAGGGATTTGGATAATCTTGAGAGGGTCCAGAAGAAGGCCACTCTTATGGTTAGGGGCCTGCAGGTAAGGTCCTACAAGGAGAGATTGAGGGTGGGGTCGTAGCGCGGCCCTTAGAACAACAGGCGGGGGGGGGGGGGGGAGGGGGGAGCAAGGAAGAGGAGATGATCTGTTTACCAAGGCACCCCTTGGAATAACTAGAAGCAACAGCCACAAACTGGCAGAGAGCAGATTTAGATTAGACATTAGGAAGAACTTCTTCACAGTAAGGGTTACCAGAATCTGGAATAGGCTTCCAAGGGAGATGGTGCTCTCCCCTACCTTGGGGGTCTTTAAGAGGAGACTGGACAAGCACCTGGCTGGGGTCATCTGACCCCAGTGCTCTTTCCTGCCCAGGGCAGGGGGTTGGACTCAATGATCTACTGAGGTCCCTTCTGACCCTAAAAAATTATGAAATCTATTAAATCTATTACAGGAAACATACCATGTTCCTATATCTATAGAGGTGGTTGAACCTTTTAGGTATGTAAATGTGACCCTGAACTTTTTTTATTTCTAGTAATGGGGGTCTCTTTACTCCTGGAAACTAAATCACAGGAGGGAACTTCAATACTTAGTACTCAGTAACAGATCTATCATAGATCCCTTTGAGGTTAAGATGGGAGATAAGCAAGGCTGTATAATCACTCTGTGAAAGAGAGAGCACAGACGAGGTGAAAAAACCCGGAGAGTGCCGCTTCCGGAGCCATTACCATATTAGGATGGAAGCTCCGAGATCGGAGTGGGGTGGCAAGACGGGGTTTTAAAAAGAAAAAAGAAAAAAAAAGCAGGAACTGAAAAGAAAAGGAAGAAAGAGGATCCTCATGGGATCCACAACTTACTTGAAGGTGTCTCACAGCGCCAGGAGAGAATGGGGCTCTGAGAAGAGGGGTGGATTCCCGGGGAGGCAAACCCCATGGGGCGCATCAGAAGCCACATGCCTGGAAAGTAAACAAAAAAAAGATGAAAGTAAACTTGACTCAGACGGTGGCTGATTACCCTTCAAGAGGACTCGGGACATTGACCACGCACAGGAAAAAAGGTAGATTCATAAGTTATCATAAGTAGAGCGTACATAGAGAGATTTGAAGAGAGAAGACCATAACAAGAATAGAAGAGCAAGCAAACAAGAACAAAAGAGACTTTGTTTAAGAATACTAAGTCCTGGTCATCCTAGTTAATAGTGATAACTTAAGAGCATTATGTAAGTAGAGTTACTAAGTTGATATTATAGATAAGGTTAAAAAAAAAAGGTGGGGGGAAAGGATTCAGGCAGAAGCTGTCTTTTTGTAACTAAAGGAAAGTTGTACAGAGTGATGAAAGATAAAAATAAAGACAAGTATTCATCTGAATCAGCCTGTGGATATATATATTGCTGCGAGTGCGTGTGGATATTCGGGGAAGCAAGCAAGATACTTTATCCATAATACTCGAGACCCCTAATAGAGATATACTAAGAATGAACTACATGAAAAACAAAACAAAAAACCCCCCAAAAACTACATATAATAACCCTCCCGACTGGCCACATCACATATTAAAACATATAATAATAACATCCAAGATGTGGCAGGCGGGAAAGTCGGGGTACCTACAGTTCGTTTGGAGACTAAAAAGGGGTATGAGGAGGCACCCTAAAGCACCAACATCACACACTTCAACACTCTTCTCAATTATTCCTTACCAGGATGCTACATCTGACCACCAACAAGCTTCCATTACTGAATGGATGGTAAGCTGTTTTATCTCAGCCAACTCCAAGCTGAAACCAAGACAACCCCAACCTTAATCACTGAGCTCCAGTATGCTGATGATGCTGTAGCATGTGCTGACTCAGAAGCAGACCTTCAGGCAGTCATCAAAGTCTTTAGTGAGGCATAAAGTAAAGACACCTAAATCATCAATGCCTTTACTGAGGAAGAATATGGGACTGACACTTAACATTCAGAAGACTAAGGTCCTCCATCAACAAACTCTTAATGAGCAGTCCTTAGCTCTGGTAATTCAGATTCACAGTGAGACTCTGGAGAATATTAAATATTTCCCATACCTCAGAAGCCCTCTCTCACAGAAGGGTGACATTGACAGAGAAATCTATCATCACTTCAAATGTGCCAGAGCAGCCTTGAGATGCCCAAGGAAACATCTGAAGATCATAACATCAGATCCAAAACCAAGCTCATAGTTTATCAAGCAGTTGTAATCCCCACCTTACTATACAGAGCTAAGATGTGGACAATGTACACCAACATTAGTGTTCTCTCGCAAGCAAACACCATGAGCATCAAGGCAATGATCATCTGACATCAACTTTGCTGGGCTGGCCATGTCATCCAGGTGTCCAACTCCAGACTCCTGAAACAAGTCTTATTTCCCCCAGCTTAGTCAAGGCGTACACTCAAGAGGAGGGCAGACAAAGAACTTTGAGGATGTCCTCAAGGCCAACTTGAAAAAATGGAACATCAACTTGTAGGAGACTATTGCCCAGGACCATCCCAAGTGGAGGAAGAGTCTGTTGCAAGGAACTCAGTACTCTGAAATCTTACAATGACAATAGGAGATGAAAAAGTGGGAGTGGCAGAAACAGCATATTGCAGACCAAATCAAGAATCTGGAGCCACCAACCCCCACATGGAACATGTGCCCAAGTTGCAGCAGAGTCTGTTGATCCTGGATCAGACTTGTCCATCATCTTCAGACCCACAGATAAGACAATAATGGAAGACAATAATCCTGAGAGCAATTGCCAAAGAAGAATCATCATCCTCCCCTAAAAAAGTAGAAGCACAGCTTTCCAATTTCATTTTACAAGAGGAAAATATAAGATCTGCTTCCGCTTTCTCCTTGCACCAGTCTTACTTCAGTGCCAAAAATTTACTCCTGATTTATAGTAATGTAAGAAAGATGAGAATCAGATACACAGCATTTGCTAAACATTAAGGTGGATGGACAATTTAAGAGCACTGTTGAAATGCTTGGTGGTTCTATGTTTTCTGCTTTTACCAATGTAAAGCAAGAATTCATTTATTGGAGTTGAGGTAAACCTGGGATAAATTAAATGGGGAAATAAATCTTATGTTTGCTAAACAGATGTCTCTAACATAAAGAAATTAGAAACTGCCAGGTATATTTCTGATTTATTCTTAACCTTAAAAAGAAACATTTTTTTTAAATTAAAGCACAAAATTAACTATAATATAACATATCCAAAAAAACCCACTTGGTGATTAAGTTTATTACGGAACATTAGCTGTGAAAGATTTGCTATTAGTTACAGAAGGACAATCTAATTCTAACAGACACTCCTCCTTAAGGCGTTAACAATATGTGCTAGCAAAAGGAAGCATTTGGGGGCATTTGATTAATATCATTTTAATTGGACTTTCCTGCCTCATTGGTTTTATTTTGCTCAATCCTGCTCAAGATGCTTAAATACATAACTAGTCAATGCACCTATCATAATTGACAAAATACCCTATTTGCAACTTACTAGATTTCTCATATTGTATATAAGCACATAGCACATTATGCAAATACTGTTAAATTTGTACAAAAATGTAAGTAAACAAAAACCACTGTTCAGTAATGAAACCTAATATATGAGAGCTTAGCTGGGATACTTGATTTTTATTGTTCATTTTGGGCTTTAATTTTCACTTTGATTTTACATTTCAGTAGCAGTTCATATGATACTCTATCAATGTCTTTGAAAATGGAATTTCAGTGCACTGAATTATGTCCCTCATGTGATGCCCTCTGGTCATATAAACAGTTTGAGCATGTCCACACATACAAACACGTACACTTGCAGCAGCTCAAATAGAAGCAGTGCAAATTTGAGCTGGGGCTTTTTGCCTCAGCATACATGCTCGGACATGCACTTTGGTGCGGGGCAAATTGTGCCACTTGGGGCAAAATAACCCTGCCTGGCTCCTCCCAGATCTGCAGCCAAGGGGAAATAGAGCCCTGGGCCAACACCTGTGCTGTCCCCAGCAGTATAAAAAGCCGCCCTGGCAAGTAGCTCAGGGCTACGCGCTCTCAGGAGCTTTGGGAGCCCTGCCAATTGGTACCTGGGGACACTACCCCTTGTGCCAGCTGGACTGCTGAGGCAACCCTGACAGCTCCTTGCACCCTTTACCCACTGCAGGGGTCTGGCAGTGGGGGCTGCTGCCTGGCTGTGACCTGCTGCACACCTGCCAGACCCAGATGGGGACTGCACAGCCAATAGAGGCATCTGCCCCTCTGGGCCAGCTGCCAATAGGCTGTGGCTGCAAAGTTGGCCTTTACGCAGCACTACTGCCATGTGTGCCCCCTGCCCAGCCATCCGGGCAGATATCACCCAGAAGATGTTCCAGTTGTGGTGGCCTGCTTTGAACTGTCAAAGCATGTCCTCCTGGCCCCATTTGGCCATGATGTCAGCCACATTCAGCTGGGTCCAACATGCTAGCTCCGAGCAGGCAGGGTTCTGCCACTGGCCTCCCCCGCAGGAAATCTGGTTCTGGTGTTCCCTATTGGAACACTGAAAAATCCCTGATAAAAAAAACCCCAAAGTCCCTCTGTAAAATACCCCCAAATTCATGTTCCTCCACAATTAAAACAAAAGACCACTATATATATATAGAGAGAGAGAGAGCAAGAGACAGAGAAAGAGAGAAAGCGATCTGTTGGGCAATGTTTTATTGAAGTATCTACAGTGTTAAAGCAATTTGGAAACCTCTGAGTGTCTCTATCATCATAATAAAGTGAATTCTAAATATCTCTATGTTTTGCTGCCCTCCACATGGACCACATGCCCCACCCCCTCTTGCTCTTCCAGTCCCCTTGATTGCTGAGACGCTCTGGCTGTTACCAGAATATCTGTGTGGAGGACCCAGCCTCTGGTTGCCTGCCCTGCTTTTTTTCACTGTTTTTTTTTTCAACCTCTGGATATACAGGGGTCTAATTTTACCCCCGTGCTGCAAACTTGCAATGTGGGGAGCCTTTTCTCGTTCCCGCACATGCCTCTTGCAGCATCTCAAAGGGCTTTGAGACACTGCAAGATGCAGGTACATGCTCATCTGGATGCACCCTATGTGATATAATATTTGGTTCAAGCAGCAACATGGAAAAACAACCATATAAAAGGCCAGTGGCAAAAACCCCTTCCTTATAATGCTGTTCCATTTTTGTCAAGGATTTCATTGTGTTTAAGAATCCTGTAATATACTACAAATCTATCATTTAATTCAAAAGGAATATTCAAGCTTTACAATTCTTAACAAAATCATCAAATTAAATTTGCTTAACTGTAGAAGTAAGCACATAAGTAATTTAATTCTGAAAAAAAATGTTAGTGTAATCTGGAAGCTGTGGCATTCATATAGAGTAATTCCATAAGTATGGTATGAGTTGAAACCTGTTTTCATGTATAATTCATGGCAAAAAACGAAATAAAATTTTGTGTATACTATGTATGCTTGAGTAGGTATGTAATTGCACAGCATGCAGAGAATAATTCAATTAGCTAAAGACTTATATTGCGTCTTTAACAGACTTTGCTTTTTAAACACTTTTCAAAGTAGCTCCATATTAGAAAATGCACTAGGTCTCTAGCAACTGACTTTTAGGACTTTCCTTTGTGAACTAAATTTGCATATTAGCTAATCTAAATTTCTACCCCAGCAGCACCACCTACTGGTGAATGTGTGTGTGTACAATAAATATGAAAATAGCTTTTTGTTTAAAATTATTTTTTAAAACTAAAAAAATTCAGAAGTTTTGTATCGCATTTAATTTTTTTAAATTGGCAGTTTTAAAGAGTAAACCCACAACTTCTCTTCAGTTTTATAAGATGACAGGGAAAGGTTTAATATTTTTCACAAGTAGAAATATGTTATCCAGAAAGAAATTAATCATGAATGTATTGAATACTTACTGTTCTCCACCTCTGTTTCTGCCCTGCCACTTACCTCTGGAAAAATATCCAGAGATTACAGAACATTTTTTATAGAGCAATTTTTCCATATAATCTCAAAAATTCAGTTAAGTATGTCTAAATTCTTTAATAATTCTTTGAGGCAACAATTTCTAAGGGTTACCTTTTATTGGACTAACTGCATATTTGGGATAGAGTGAGACAAGCTTTCAAATGCAAGACATTCTTCTTCAGGTCTAAGGCAAAGAGCACAGTGAAAATAAAAGAAAGGTGGTAGAGCTTTGAAACATGAAAGGGAAGAGAAATTCCCAGGGGTAGCACACAAACAATTAACAGAAGAAGAGAAGCTGATTACCTCAAGATCAAGATCAAGGCCTATCAAAAGGGAGGAGAGCCATTATCACCTTTCCTATGTAGGAAGAATTCAGTAATCTGGTAGTTTATAATGTGCCATAAAATTAGTATCAGTGTCAAATCCTTGTTTCCTAGAGTACAGCCAGCTTATGAATTTTTTTTCCCAAATTCACCTTTTAAAGGTGTTAGATAGATTTGCCTTGGGCATGAGGTCAGAGGGGGTGGTTGTTTTGTAAGAAATGTGCTTCTAATGGTGTATGCATCTCTGTCCCTTATATTTTTCTGTGAGAATTCATTCTGGTGCATAATTTCTATTTAGTTTCACCCATGTAGTTGCCATGGGAGCCTTTCATGCACTGGATCACATTTTGGGAAAGGCACGTGTAGTGTTGGAGCCATGGATTCTGGTGGGTTCATTGTGAGGGGTAGTGATTGTACTAGTAGTGGAGATGTGTTGCCAGTAAACATTTATTGCTAAGGCACGACTGAGTCCCATTTGATGTCTGTTCAGCAGTAGGGGGGTTCACTTTGGATGATGAGTTAGGCAGGGTTAGAATGTTGCACTTACATCGCATCCTCCACACATTGGCAATACGTATGGCTCCCAAACACATTTTAAACCCCAAACAGACTGACCAAACACAGAGAGCTCTTTTTGTTTCATATATACCACCTTCTCCCCAGCACTCTCTCTCTCCCTCTGGTGCTGATCCATTTAAAAATCGGAAGCACAGTGTTGTTTGAGTTGATTCTAACTTGTAAAGCTGGCAAGTCAGTCAGCAAAGCAGAAGTCCTCGGCTTCAGAAAAGCTGACTTTGACAAGCTCAGGAGGCTTGTTAGCAAAGCCCTAAGGGACCACAACCCAAAGGGGAGTGGGGTTCAGGATGAGTGGTTTTTCCTCAAGGGTGTGATCCTGGAAGCTCAAGCAATGTCTATCCCATCTTGGAGGAAAGGCAGCAAGAGGGCACAGCAGCCCCCTTGACTCTCCAGGGAACTAGTGGACCTCCTGTGTCTAAAAAGAAAGAGCTATAAAGGATAGAAGGCTGGATCCACTCCGAAGGGGGAGTACTCTGCACTGGTCCGGAGCTGTAGGGAGTGAACCAGGAAAGCCAAGGCTGTGACTGAACTCCAAGTGGCTACACATCTCAAGTACAATAGAAAGTCCTTTTTTAGGTATGTGGGGAGCCGGAGGAAAAGCAAGGGTAACATTGGACCCCTGCTAAACCATATGGGTCAACTGACAACCGACGCCCAGGAAAAAGCCAACCTGCTTTATGGGCATTTTGCATCAGTTTTTCACCAGCCCCAAGGAATGGCCCTGCTCAATATGGTATGGGACGGCCAGGGTGAGAGAGAACTGTTACCCTTCATCAATGCAGACCATGTGAAGGAACACCTTGAGAGGTTGGACACCTTCATGTCAGCTGGCCCAGACAGCTTACACCACAGAGTACTTAAGAAGCTGGCAAGCGTCATAGTTCAGCTACTAGCACAGATTTTTGAGAACTCCTGGCACGCAGGCGAAGTGCCGGAAGATTGGAAGAAGGCCAACGTGGTGCCTATCTTTAAGAAAGGGAGGAAAGTAGATCCAGGGAACTACAGGCCCATCAGCCTGACCTCCATCCCAGGGAAGATCTTGGAAAAAAAATCAGAGAGACCATTTTTGCCAAACTGGCTGAAGGTGACACCCTGAGGGATAGCCAGTACGGGTTTGTTGCAGGTAGGTCTTGCCTGACCAATCTCATCTCCTCCTATGACCAGGTGATCTATCACCTGGACAAGGGAGAAGAGATTAATGTCATATATCTTGATTTTTAAAAAAGCTTTTGATCTGGTATCCCATGATCAACTCATAGAAAAACTGGCCAACTGTGGCCTCAGCTACATCACAGACCATGAACTGGGGAATTGGTTCCATGGTCAGACCCAGAGACTGGTAGTTGACGGAAGCTGATCATTGTGGTGCGCCATGATCAGTGGGGTCCTGCAAGGCTCCGCCCTTGGACCTACTTTTTTCAACATCTTCATTAATGATGTGGACATTGGTATCAGAAGCAGACTGGCCAAGTTCGCTCATGACACTAAACTTTGGAGTAAAGCATCCATACCCAAGGACAAGATGGTGATCCAGGCTGACCTTGACAGGCTCAGAAAAGGGGCAGATGAGAAACTGATGAGGAAAATGGGCAGATGAAAACCTGATGACCTTCAACTCCAAAAAATGCAAGGTACTCCACCTTGGGAAGAAAAACCGACAGCATGCTTATAGGTTCGGCAGTGCTACACTGGCTAGCACCACAGCTGAAAGGAACTTGGGGGTCATGGTGAACCACAAGATAAACATAAACCACTGTAACGGGGGCCTTTTGGGGCCAATTCAGCTGTGGTCTGCTCACCTGTTTCTGGGCTAACCGCCCGCCTTCTCGCCTGCCATACCTTTTTGTTAATTAATTAATAGATGTTAATAAGGAGGCTGCCAATTTCCTGCCCTGATGCCAGGGGGCGCAATCTGCAGCTTCATTCCTCTCCTACTCCACAGCCCAAGCCTCGCAGATGGCATCTAGATGTTATCATCATCACTGGCCCCCCACACTGGGCCCCAGAATCCTCCTGATTGAACCCCACCTGGATTCCTCTCCTTCAGGCAGTCTCATCTGCCTTCATACTAGGTAGCATAGCTCCCTGAACTGCATCCCCTTTGGGTGTGGTCCCCTTGGGACCTTTGGCTCACTAGCCCTGGCCCACCTCCAGGCCACTCGGAACCCCAGGTGTGCAGCTCTTGGGCATTCCTTGCGGTGAGCCCCCGGCCCTTTGACCCTTCTGATCCTGGTCCCAACATTGACCAGTCAGAGGAAGTCCAGACAGCCTGAGTCTATGGCCTTTTCTCTCTCTCTGGGGGTCCAGCCTCCAGGCCCTCCAAACAAGGGGTAACCCACACAGTTGTGGGGGGTAGGGGTTAAAGCACCCTAACCCGCCTTTCACCGGGGTGGTAACTGGCCTGGTAGTTCCTGGAGGCTCCTATGCCACTGAGAGCCCCACCAGGCCACCCACGTATGGCAGGGAGCAGTTTTAGGTCATGCCCAGGACCAGGAGCCTTCTTACCATCTCCTACAGCTCCTCCCTTACCTCCAGATGACACCAGCAGCCCTCCGGCCAGGTGATGTTGTTGCCTAACCCCAGCAGCAGAACTGTCCTGTTTATATGGGCAGCCCCTGATTCAAAATGGCTGCCTTCATCAGGCACTTGCCAGCTGCCTGCTCCAGGCCCTTAAAGTGGCAGGCACAAACAGTGCCCTGCCACAACCACCAATGTAATGTTGCAGCCAGCAAAGTGAGCAAAACTCTGGCTTGCATCCATAGATGCTTCTCTAGCAAATCCCAGGATGTCATCCTCCCACTGTACTTGGGCCTTGGTGAGGCCACAGTTCATAGATTTCATAGACATTAGGGCTGGAAGGGACCTCAGAAGATCATCGAGTCCAGCCCCCTGCCCAAAGGGCAGGAAGTCAGCTGGGGTCATAGGATCCCAGCAAGAT
>NW_005842681.1:612369-620227 GCF_000455745.1 Alligator sinensis | reverse complement strand
CACGAGAGGAAGCTTTGCAACCGCTCAGATTTTGCTGAGCGATCCTCCCACGAGATGTCCGGGTAATTGAAGTCACCCATGACAACCATGGTCCTGGAGCATGCTGCCTCAGCCAGTTCCTGGGCAAACTCCTGATCAAGCTCAGGACTTTGGGTGGGAGGTCTGTAGTAGACTCTCACCATTGTGGCCCCTGTGCCATGTTCCCCACGGATTTTAACCCAGAGGCTGTGCCGTGTTCCCCACGGATTTTAACCCAGAGGGTCTCCAGTCATCCACCCTGGTCGCCAATATCAGCTTGCAGGGACGTGTAGCTTTCCTTAAGATAGAGAGCTACACCCCCACCCCTTTTCTCTACACGATCCCTCCTGTACAGGGTATAGCCATCTATACCCGTGGTCCAGTCATGGGTGGAGTCCCACCAGGTCTGCAGTTATAGTACTGCATCCAATTCTGGGCTACACAATTTAAAAAGGATGTGGAGAAGCTTGAGAGAGTGCAGAGGAGAGCCACACGCATGATCAGAGGGCAAGAGAACAGGCCTTACGATGAAAGGCTGAGAGGTATGGGACTCTTCAGCCTGGAAAAGTGCAGGCTCAGGGGGAACCTGGTGGCTGCCAATAAGTATATAAGGGGTGTACATCAGGATCTGAGGGAATGCCTGTTCACCAGAGTGCCCCATGGGATGAAAAGGTCAAATGGTCACAAACCCCTCAAAGACCATTTCAAGCTGGACATAAGGAAGAACTTCTTTACTGTCCAAGCCCTCAAGGCATGGAACAGACTGACTCCAGAGATGGTGCAGGCACCTACTCCAGACTCCTTTAAGAGTCAGTTGGACATTTATCTTTGTGGCAGGGCACTGTTTGTGCCTGTCTCTTTAAGGTCCTGAAGCTGGCAGCCACCAGGTGCCTGATTAGGGCAGCCATTTTGGGAGCTGAGGCTGCCCATATAAACCCAGTAGTTATGCTGTGAGAGGCCAGGCAACAACACTGCCTGGCCGGAGGGCTGCAGATCTACATCTGGAGGTAAGAGAGGAGCTGTAGGTGATGGTAAGGAGGCTTCTGGTCCTGGGCATGACCTAAAACTGCACCCTGCTGGGAGTGGGTGGCCTGATGGGGCTCTCAGTGGCACAGGAGCCCCCAGGAAATGCCAGGCCAGTTACTACCCTGGTGAAAGGCAGGTTGGGGGACCTTAACCCCTAGCCCCCACCACTGGGTAGGTAAAACCTTTGTTTGTAGGGCCCAGAGGGCAGACCCCTGGAGAGACTGAGGGGCTAGAGACTCGGACTTGATCAAGAAAGTACCCTCGACTGGCCCATACTGGGGCCAGGACCAGGACAGTCAAAAGGGCCAGGGGCCCACTGCAAGGGATGCCCAATAGCTGAGGGCCTGGGGTCCTGACTGGCCTGGAGGTGGGCCAGGGCAATAGCCAAAGGTCCTGGGGGGACCACACCTGAGAGGGTAAAATAGTTTCAGGGAGCTAAATAGCCAAATGAGGGCAAGGTAGGCTGCCTGAATGGAGGGATCTTGGAGGGGTCCTGATAAAAGGATTCTGGAGCCCAGTGTGGGGCCGGTGATGCCAAGAACACCTAGATGCCATCTGTGAGGTTTGGGCTGCAGTGTAGGGGAGGAAAGGAGCCACAGATATCGCCCCCTGGCATTGGGGCAGTAAATGGGCAGCCTCCTGCTTAATTAACAACTTCTAATTAATCAATTAACATCAAGGCGTGGTGGACGAAAACGCAGGCAGTTGGCCCAGGAACAGGTGGGTGGGCCACAGAAATCAGCCCCGAGCAGGCCCCCTGTTACAATCTTGCTGGGATCCTGTGACTCCAGCTGACTTCCTGCCCCTGGGGCAGGGGGCTGGACTCGATCTTCCGAGGTCCCTTCCAAGCCTAATGTCTATGAAATCTATGAAACTGCACACACTTGGAAAAAAAAAAACTTGAATCAAAGAGTTAACCTTATAATGAAAAAATATTCCAGATAAAATTTCTGTTTATGTAATGAGCTGAAACAAAAGTCTCACAAAGTTAAAATTTCTAGCAATGCAAGGAAACAAAATTAACAAAACATCTCTGGAACATCAATCATTCCCTGATAGTTAACAGAGCTTCAACCAATTAGAATTATAAGTCCATGATCCTGTAGGGTTTTTTGTATTGTAATGATGATTCATTTTATACTATATGTTGCTTTTTCTGTAGCCATTGTTTCTTTCTCTGAATACTGTCTAAACATTCTCTGTGCTTCTCAATACAAAATTACTTTAACACATGTCTAAAAATGTTCTAATTTACCTGTCTCTGTGGCTGCACTCATTCTAGCACTTTAAAACAGTTTGCAGCATAGTAGCTTCTATAACACATTATATTGTCCTTCATGTCATGTGAGATGTGACTGTAGAACAAGGCATAATAGTTGCAACATTTTTAGTTGGAGGAAACATAGAATGCTGCAGAGGACATATCCAGTCATTTCAAATGCCAATCTTAGTGAATATTGGCAAGCTCATTTTATCTTTCCTAGAAATTAAAGCCTAATCAATTTTTCAATGGACAATACTGGTCTGATTATCAGAGTGCTGAGCACCTACCTCTTTCATTAAGAATCAGTTGGAGTTGTGGGTGCTGAGCCCATCTGAAAATCAGGCCATAAGTGATTGAATGAAAAGCTATTATATTTATAATCATTTCTGTCCAAATGGAAATAAAAATCAAGAATGAATAGAGAAGTTGATGATAACAGAGGTAGTTGAATAAAGTTGGTAACAATTTTAAATTACATATGCCCAGAATCCAAATTTCTGAGCGCCATCCTTGTATTTTCATACATTTCATAGACATTAGGGCTGGAAGGAACCTCGGATGATCATCGAGTCCAGCCCCCTGCCCCAGGGGCAGGAAGTCAGCAGGGATCATAGGATCCCAGAAAGATAAACATCCAGATGTCTTTTGAAGGCATTCAGAGCAAGTGCTTGAACCACCTCCAGCAGCAGTCTATTCCAAACCTGGGGGGCTTGGACAGTAAAGAAGTTCTTCCTTATGTCCAGCCTGAAATGGTCATGGAGGAGCTTGTGACCGTTTGACCTTGACATCCCATGGGGCACTCTGGTGAACAGGCATTCCCTCAGATCCTTATGTACACCCCTTACATACTTATTGGCAGCCACCAGGTCCACCCTAAGCCTAGGCTTTTCCAGGCTGAAGAGTCCCATAGCTCTCAGCCTCTTGTCATAAATTCTGTTATCCTGACCTCTGATCATGCGCGTGGCTCTCCTCTGCACTCTCTCACGCTTCTCCACATCCTTTTTGAATTGTGGAGCCCTAAACTGGACACAGTACTCCAGCTGCGGCCTCACCAAGGCCGAGTACAAGGGGAGAATGACGTTCCTGGATTTACTTGAGAAGCATCTGTGGATGCAAGCAAGTGTTTTGCTTGCTTTACTAGCAGCAGTATCACAATGCAGGCTCATGTTCATCTTGTGGTCAATCATGACCCCCAAGTCCCTTTCATCCGTAGCGCTAGCCAGTGTAGCACTGTCAAGCCTATAAGGAGGCTGCAAGTTTTTCCTCCCAAGGTGGAGAACCTTGTGTTTTTCAGTGTTAAACACCATGAGGTTCTCATCCGCCCATTTCCTGAGCCTGTCAAGGTCAGCGTGGCTCACCCTCCTTCTTCAGGTGTGGATGCTTTACCTCAGAGTTTGGTGTCATCGGTGAACTTGGACAGTCCACTTCTGATACCAATGTCCACATCATTAATGAAAATGTTGAATAGTGTTGTCCCAAGGACAAAGACCTGGGAGACCCCACTGGTCACAGGGCACCATGACAACTGACTTCCATCAACCACCACCCTCTGGGTCCTACCATGGAGCCAATTCCCCAGCCAGTGGATCATGGTGTGGCCAAGGCTGCAGTTGGCCAGGTTTACTAAGATGTGATCATGGGATACCAGATTTGAAGGCTTTTTTAAAGTCAAGATATACGACATCAATCTCTTCTCCATCTCTTCTCCCTTGTCCAGGTGATAGGTCACCTGGTCATAGAAGGAAATGAGATTGCTCAAGCAAGACCTACCCACAATAAACCCATACTGGCTATCCCTCAGGATGTTGGCATTGGCCAGCCTGTTAAGAATGGCCTCGTAATAATCTTTTCTAAGACCTTCCCCAGGATAGAGGTCAGGCTGATGGGCCTATAGATGCTGGATCCACTTTCTTCCCTTTCTTGAAGATAGGCACCACATTGGCCTTCTTCCAATCATCAGGTACTTCACCAGAGCACCAGGAATTCTAAGATCCATGCCAGTGGCTGAGCTATGATGCTAGCCAACTCCTTGAGTACCCTGGGGTGTACACTGTCAGGGCCAGCTGACTTGAAGGTGTCCAGCCTCTCAAGGTGTTCCTTCATGAGATCAGTATTGATGGAGGGTAAGGAATTGCCCTCTCCCAGGCCTCCCTGTCCCATAGTGGGCAGGAGCATCCCATCGGACTGACGAAAGACCGACACAAAGTACCCATTTATCAAGTTGGCTTTTTCCTGGGTGGTGGTCATCAATTGTCCCATCTGGTTTAGCAGGGGTCCAATGTTGCCCTTGCCTTTCCTCCAGCTCCCCACATATCTAAACAAGGACTTTTTGTTGTCCTTAATACTTGTAGCTAGTTGGAGTTCTGTCACAGTCTTGGCTGTCCTGGTTTACTCCCTGCAGGTCCACACCAGTGCAGAGTATTCCTCCTTGGAGGTGGATCCAGTCCTCCATCCTTTATAGGTCTGTCTCTTTAGATGCAGGAGGTCTGCTAGTTCCCTGCAGAGCCAAGGGGGCTTCTGTGCCCTTTTGCTGCCTTTCCTCTGAGATGGGATAGATTTTGCTTGCGCTTCCAGGATCACTCCTTTGAGGAGCAACCACTCATCCTGAACTCCCCTCCCCTTTGGGTTGTGGCCCTTTAGGGCCTCCCTGATGAGCCTCCTGAGCTTATCAAAGTCAGCTTTCCTGAAGTCAAGGACTTCTCTATTGCTGACTGACTTGCCAGCTTTATGGCAGATGGTGAAGGTGATCAGCTCATGGTCACTGTCACCCAGCTTCCCTTTGATCATTAGGTCACTGATTAGGTCGTCCCCTGTTGCCAGAACCAGGTTGAGCAATGCTTTACCTCTTGTCGGCCCATCGACTTCTTGCATCAGATAGAGCTCATCCACTCATGAGAGAAAGCTTTGCGACCACTTGGATTTGTCCGAGCATTCTTCCCACAAGATGTCTGGGTAGTTGAAGTCTCCTATGACAACCATGCACCGGGAACGTGTGGCCTCAGCCAATTCCCTGGCGAACTCCTGGTCAAGCTCTAGATCCTGGGTTGGAGGTCTGTAGTAGACTCCCACCATTGTGTCCCCTGCACCGTGTTCCCCACAGATTTTAACCCAGAGGGTCTCTAATCATCAACCCTGGGCACCAATGTGGGCTTGCAGGGATGCGTAGCTGTTCTTGACATAGAGAGCTATACCTCTGCCCTTTTGTCCACTCCATCTCTCCTGTACAGGGTATAGCCATCTATACCTGTGGTCCAGTCATAGCTGGAGTCCCACCAGGTCTCTGTTATCCCTATGACATCATAGTTATTTGTGTTTATCAGGAGGACAAGTTCCTCCTGTTTATTCCACAAGCTTCTGGCATTTGTGTACAGGCAGGCAAGTGTCCCTTTGGGGGCCCTTGCCTTGCCAATAGCTAGCTCCAGGGCTGAGGCAGGGGTGGGTTCCATTAAGTGCTTTGGCCTGCTGGCTTTGCAAGTGTTGCTCAGCAGGTCAGCAGTGGCTGTAGTCCCCCCATCCCCTGGTGGGTTTAGTTTAAAGCCCGGTGGAGCAGGTCAGCCAATCTGGCTGAGAAAAGCCTGCTCCCCATTAGAGAGAGGTGGAGGCTGTCCCTTCCCAGCAGCTCACTGCCTCTCTCACCGAAGAGCAGACTGTGGTCACAGAAGCCAAAGCCTTCCCGATGACACAGTCTTTGGTTTACTACCTGGATCCTCCTCAGCTCATAGCCTGAGACTGGGAGAATAGGAGAAAACACCATCTGCACCCCCAGACCCTTTAGCCCTGTTCCCAAATCCGTGTAGTGCTTCATGACCCGGCTGGGAGCGCTCCGAGCTGTGTCATTGGTGCCCACATGAATAAGGAGCATAGGGTAGTGGTCATTGGGCTGGAGGAGCTTAGGGATCTTCTCTGCAATGTCTTGGATATGGGCTACTGGGAAGCAGCAAACTTCTTGGGCTAAAGGATTGGGGCAGCAGATTGCCCCCTCAGTCCCGCTCAGGATGGAGTCTTCCATGGCAAACACTTTGCGTTTTGTCTTGGGGAGAGCGGGGTGGTAACTACAGTAGACCCTGTGTTACCTTTGGGAGCTGGCAACTTAGCAGGCTCTGCTGGGGCTGCAAGAGGTTTGTACCTGTTGCTGAGCTCCAGCGGGGCATAGGCCTTGGTGTGGCGGGCCTTAGGGCCCTTGACCACCTTGGTCCATCCCCTTGACTGAACAGAATGGGAGGTCCCAGAGTCCTCCTTTGTCCTGGAGAGAGGCCGTGGTCTACCTTCTGTCTCCCGGGGGAGAAGGGCCTGGAAGTAGGAGTCGATCTCCTGCTTACAGTCCCTGATGGCATGCAGTCTCTGAACTGCGGCCTGGAGCTCCTCCAGCTGGTGCACCAGAGATCCCAAAAGGGAGCAGACCTCACAAGGGGAGATAGCCATGCTCCCGGACCCCAGAGCCTGAAAAAGTGTCACACAGCCCCCGCAGCCAAGAGCCAGAGGCTTCATCTGCGTGGAGCCTGGAACCATGGACTCTGTCTGGGTGGAGGCCTCTGAGGTGCCAGAGTGGGGGGCCACAGACCCTGAGGGGACCCTCGGGGTGCGGCGTGTGCCCATCCATGGCATGCCACTAGTAGGCCGGCTGCGGCTGGGGCTGCCTACCCTAGGGGGTTCACAGGCAGGGCCTCAGGCCCTCCCGCTCGCCCTCCTGCACAAACTCCACGCTAACTTGCACTCTGGGCCCAGAAGCGTGCCTGTTTGCGTGGCCTGTTTGCGAGGCTCCAGTTGCATGGCTCCTTGGGGGGCTGAGTGAAGTAGGAGCCGGGGGGGGCATGTCCCTCTCCGACTCCACTCAGCCGGCTCCCAGCTGGCTAAGTTGGCTAAGTCCCACCCACCACAGGCCCCTGTTTACCTGTGGGCAGACCGGGCTCATCAGGGGTCCTGGGGGCTATTCTGGGGGTCCCTGGGCTCATGGGGGCACAGCGGGTTTACACCCATGCATTTCGCACCAGAGCTGGGATCAGAATCCTGGTGCTTGCGTGCTGGGCACAGAAGCACACCTGTTTACACGACCTGTTTGTGAGGCTCCAGTCACATGGAGTTAAAAAAAAGAATATTTTAAAAGTTTCAATTCAAGGGAGCTCTCCTGTGTTCCTTGCATGCTCCACTTTTTCAGTAATTCCAATGGGAAATTTCAGGTTTTTTTGAGGACTGTAAAATAACACCCTCAATTGATGATGAAGCGTTCAGACAGGGTGCATCTACGTGTGCAGTTAGCGCAACACAATAAATTCTGGTGTAGTTCATGCCAGAATTTATTGCTCCTGAGCACCAGGTTTACATGTGTTCCTCGAACTGCAGCACATTGAGCCAGGTCAGAGCAGCCCTAGTGAGCAGGGGACCCAGGCGAGTCAGTCTGCCAGCCCAGGGTTGCTCCAACCCAGCTCAACATGGTGCAGAAGTGCTGGCTGGGGCACAAGGGTGCCCTACTATGGGGCTATCTGGCAGGCAGCCCCTGTACTGAAGCACCCTCACGTCTCAGCCAGCCCTGTCATCATCTTTACGTGCATT
>NW_005842681.1:610117-612359 GCF_000455745.1 Alligator sinensis | reverse complement strand
TTCCTGCACAGTTAATGCCTCCATAGGATAGTACTTGTGTTTACAAGTACTACCCTACAACGGCATTTATTAGTGTACTAGGTCTGCACATGTAGACGCAGAGACTAATTAAGCAACTCTGCAGTAAACATCTCATGTCATGTAGACGTGCCCACAGTAACCTAACTTCTGCTAGAAATCAAGCTAGCTAAAGCTTTGTCCATGATTGCATGCAAGGTCTTTGGGGCACATATGATCATCAAATAGTCTGCACAATGAAGGCCAATCTAGACATGGCCTTTAGGGCCCTGCTACACAATCACATTAAAGCTGGAGAGAACCAAACTACAGAGATGTTACCTGTTTTCAACTGCTAATTTTCTTTTCAAGCACTAACTTTGGCTCTTTTTATAGCTGCATACTCATTTTGATGGTATGATAATTACTTTGTACATGTAGCTGGTTTAAACTTATTGTGGGATTAACCAGTTAATTGCATGATGATTACTTTGCACAAATGGCCTCTCTCAATTTATTGTGTAGTTGACCAGTAAATTGAGCAATATATGTAATGTCTAGCAGGGGCTTTAAATATACAATACAACGCTGTATTGCGTAAGCAAAGAATAATAAGGAATAGATGCATGATGATGATTATACATAAGTTCCAGGGTGAGTGGTTAATTATACATTCAGGTGTAATGCTGTAAATTCAAATGATCAACAGACAGAATAATAAAGACTAATCTCACTATGGACAACTCATGAATGAAAAATAGAGGTGACATTTCAGGTATTATATATAAATTCCTCCAGGAAAACCTGAGGAATCTATAAATATCATAAACCCCAAATTTCAGAACCTAGAACTCAAAGGATCCATTTTCGTACTGCTAGCACTTGGGTTTACAAGCTCTGCTGATATGGTGCTAATGAAAGGTATACGTGAAGTTTAAACACCAAACTCCAGTTTGAAGTTTAAAAATATTGAAAATATTTCTTCCAGTTCAAAATTCAGGATGAACTACTAAAAACGAAGCTTTCCTTCACATTCTGTGTATTTATGAAAGACAAAGGGAGAGACAATTTACACATCCCTTTGAGTCCGGCAAAATGGAAGTTTGGAAAACATGTAGGTAAAGCTAACAGCCCCACCTCAGTGGGATCTAGGGAATGATCAAAAGTAATTTAAACTGTTTGATGCATAAAATAGCCAGATTTTTCCATATTTTAAGTCACATCTTCAATATTTTATTCACATTTTCAATAGGGAGAAAAACTAGCAACCAATATTTTATAAGTTGCCTAACGTTTTTCATGACAATTATTCTGATCATTTTTAAAGATCTCTGGTATCCCATTGTTTGTATCGTGAACTGAAGTTTAGCAGGGGAAGAGTTCTTGGGGCAGGGAAGTGAGGTTTTTTTCCCCATAAAAACTACCATATTTCGTGGTGTGTAAGTTGACACAGTATCCAAGTCGACCCCATTTTTCTGATCCAAAAAGTTCAGAATTTCATAGATCTGGTGTATGAGTCTGTGGCAAGGTGGGGCTCTCCCAGGCTAGCTGCAGCTAGCTCCCCACCTGCCTCTGGGCACGCCGCCCGCCTGTCAAGGGCATCCCTTGCGGTGGGCCCCTGGCCCTTTTGACCCTCGGGTCCTGGCCCCAGCATTGACCAGTCGAATCCCTCAGCGGGATTCTTCACTTCCTGCTTGCATTTTCTGGAGTAAGGTTCCCCATTCCCAGCTCAGGTACTCCAGGGAGCATACCTGGCCCTGTGGGGTCTCTCTCCAATTGGTTCAGGCACTTCCTGAAGCTTACCTGGCCTCTATACCTCCCATGGTGTAATTTCCCTTGCACACATCATGACTGGTGTTCCAGGGTCTCACAGGGACTCTCACTCCCCCCGCCGTAGCAGTAGGTCATCATGCTTAGCAGCTGGTGTTGCTTTCTACCCACCCAATGGTGAGGGCTGGGGTTAAGGAGCCCCTACTCGCCTTTCACCAGGGTGGTAACTGGCCTGGCATTTTCTGGGGGCTCCTGCACTACTGAGAGCCCCACCAGGCCACCCACTCCCAGCAGGGTGCAGTTTTAGGTCATGCTCAGGACCAGGAGCCTCCAAACCATCCCCTACAGCTCCTCCCTTACCTCCAGGATGATACCAGCAGCTAAGCAATGTTACTGCCTCCCCTGCCAGCAGGGAACTGATGGAATTATAAAGGCAGCCAGGGATTTAAAATGGCTGCCTCAATCACGCACCTCC
>NW_005842681.1:608994-610101 GCF_000455745.1 Alligator sinensis | reverse complement strand
TGGCAGGCACCTACAGTGCCCTGCCACAGAGTCAACCTAACTTTTTGGATCAGAAATATGGGGTTAACCTATACCAGCCCCTGCACATCCTCAGTGTGGGCTGGGCACCCAATAAGCGGACACAAGCTGCAGCACCACTGGCAGGGGACGGGGCCAGGATCGGTGACCTGTGAGCGGAGTTGCCTTGGCCGTGCCAGCTGAATGTTGAGCCCAGTGCTGCTCGCAGAGGACAGCAATACAGTGTATAAATTGAGATTGAATTTTAAGAGTTAAAAATTGAGCTTCAAAGCTCAACTTACATACCTTGAAATATGGTAGTTCAGATTTTGGTAAATGAAGAGCTGTTAAAAATTGCCATTTCCTGTCTGTCTTGCTCTTGACTAGCTGTCAAAAACTCTTAGTACTTGTCTCGGACGGCCGGAGCCGACTTGAGGTGATTTTAGAAATTACTCGTTTGCAGGGCGGGCTGGTGAATGGAGAGGCAGACAAAGCTTAATGGTTGCAAAAACTTTACTTACGCCGCTTGTAGCCGCGACGCAGATGGTCCGGTTGTTTGAACAACTATGTGAGTTGCTCCAGCTGGCAAGGCTCAGGCCAGCTAATCCGTCCACAAATTAAGCCGGCGGGGAAAAGGTACGTCGAGGATTGCGCTCGGCGACGGGGAGAAGAATCGATAGGTGATCAGTCTATCGATCAGCTCCGCCGCAAGTCAGATCTCTTTAGAGGCACTCTGCAGCGTGCTCAAAGTTCTCCGACTTGGGTGGAAGTTGCACGAAATTTTAAATGGCTTAGCACGGCTAGCAAACCAATTACTAGCCGCCACGTAGGAATAATTTAGAACTGGCCAATAGCGGAACACAAATTTGCATTCAAATGGTGGGAACTCTCTTTCACCGAGGTTTTTCTGTTGCAACAAAAACCTTTTGCTGTGCAAGAGGCTCTCATGTGGCGGGAAAATTCCATCGTGCCGAGGCACCAAAATCACTGGGTTGTGACATGCCCCCTTGCCGACGGTACAACTGGAATTTTAGACACACGAGCACATTATAAGGCATCTTTGTTTCAGGATTTACTGACCTGGCGAAGCTTAAACAACCAATATATATA
>NW_005842681.1:607669-608063 GCF_000455745.1 Alligator sinensis | reverse complement strand
GGCAGTTTAGACCCTGGGAGGGGTCCTAGCAGATCTACCTGCCAAACTTTTCCTGCCTGAAACTGTGAAGAATCAAAAGCTCCGAGTTGATGCTTGGTTCTATGGCACTTTCTTTAGCACATATCTCACAGGCCTGAGCTACCTTTTCCCAATAGCGCGGAATTCTATATGAGGCCGGCTCCGTAATGGTTCGGCACCAACATTGATGGCAAGCCCGTGGTCCTGGGTAACCCCAATTTTCATGAAGCCACGCGAGGAATGGATTTACTTCAGGACCGGAGGTAGATGTGATAGGCAAGACTATGTCGGTCCGGAGTGGGTCTTCTAAGAGCTTATCAATGACCTCATGTACTGGATCAGTATCCGGACGGTGGGACTTAGTGTGCCTAACCAA
>NW_005842681.1:583280-603523 GCF_000455745.1 Alligator sinensis | reverse complement strand
TGGAGCTGAACGAGGAGCTCATGGCCCCGTGACCCAGGCACCAAATCCGGACAGTTGAACCAGTCTGTGGGGGTGGGTTCCCCTCCTTCCCTTAAGTATCGGGTGCATTGAGCGAACTCCTGAGCGGGGGTCAGCTTTTCTGCCTTCCGCACCTTCACCCCTGCTAGGGATATGGCTGATGTTTCCTGCAGGGGTCGATAATAGACCCGGTCGCTCCCCATTATGCATCCGAACTCCCCAAGGGATAGCTTAGTTCTCCATTCTTTTATGACTGCTTCTTCTCTCTTTACAGAGAAGTAGCCATCAATATTTCTTTCATCCCCTTCTACCGCCTGGTGGTAAGCGATATGCACCCATAGGTCGTTTGCATTTTCTATGCGGAGGGTCCCGGTGCACCAGGGGCAGCACCCAATCAGGTTCATCTCCATCACCGTGCCCTTAGATCCCATCCTCGTTGCCATGTCTCAGACGGCAAGATTTCAGGCCTGTCTTTGCTGATGACCTGGTGAATGGAGAGGCAGACAAAGCTTAATGGTTGCAAAAACTTTACTTATGCCGCTTGTAGCCGCGACGCAGATGGTCCGGTCGTTTGAACAACTATGTGAGTTGTTCCAGCTGGCAAGGCTCAGGCCAGCTAATCCATCCACAAATTAAGCCGGCGGGGAAAGGGTACGTCGAGGATTGCACTCGGCGAGGGGGAGAAGAATCGATAGGTGATCAGTCTATCGATCAGCTCAGCCGCAAGTCAGATCTCTTTAGAGGCACTCTGCAGCGTGCTCAAAGTTCTCCGACTTGGGCCGAAGTCGCATGAAATTTTAAACGGCTTAGCAAGCCAATTACTAGCTGCCACGTAGGAATAATTTAGAACTGGCCAATAGCGGGACACAAATTTGCATTCAAATGGCGGGAACTCTCTTGCACCGGGGTTTTTCTGTTGCAACAAAAACCCTTTGCTGTGCAAGAGGCTCTCATGTGGCAGGAAAATTCCATTGTGTCAAGGCACCAAAATCACTGTGTTGTGACAGTACTAACATAAGATATGCCATACTGGGTTAGGCCACAGGTCTGTGGACTCATTTGAGGAGCAGCAGGCTTTGGCAACTATACTCTGCTCCATATCCCCAATTGGAACACTCAGTCTTAACCTTTGACCCACACTCATGCCTGTATTTTCTCTTTTGCTGTCCTCCAGAATCAGTTGTTGCACTTCCAGTGACCTCCCTGATTGAGGGAGGCTTATGGGCCTGGGTCCACCACCCTTCACACAACAAATAGGCCTGCATCTCACAGGATTGGATGCCAAGGGAGAGTTTGTTAACAGGGACTACCTAGACTCATCTGTCCCCTGCCCCTCTCCCATTGCAATTTGTAGCATTCCTTGGCCTAAAAAGTCATAATTAGCAGGTGAGTCACATCATTTAAATGTGTCCACAAGTCTGTGATGTGATACAATGTGCACTGCTACACAAGACACTATACTGCACATTAGACTAATCAAATGTGCAGTAAAGTGATACCATCTACACAAGCCTGGGACTTGCTGTGCAGTAAATTAGACTAATGCACAGTTTGCTAGTACCAAAAAATACAGGTACTAGATTAATGGCGCGTTAGCTACTGCTCAGTAGCACATGCGTAGACACTGACATCAAGCACAAATCTGCACCCGGTCAGCCACATGAACAGGGGCCTAGCCTCCTGCTTGTGGCAGAGCCATGTGGCAGGGATGACTCCTTGGCTGTCCCGGGCAGGCCTCCAGACCCCTCGCCTGACCCCCGGGCCTGTGCCAGCTGCTGTCTGACCTTGGGCATCAGGTCCCACAAGTGTGGGCAAGTGCTGGCCACACCTGGGACAGCAAGAATTTGAGCCAGGGTGGAGCTGGCAAGAGGAATGGGCAGTCAGTCCCAGGCTCTGGTTGGTGGTGTTGGGTGGCAGAGGGGCTGGCTGGGGCACAAGGGTGCTGAAAGTGTGGAGCTGTGTGGCTAGGCAGCAGGCAGGAGTTTGGCCCCCTGCTGGTTGGGCTGTCTGGGTGCAATTTATGCCTGCAGTCAACATCTACACATGCATTTAATCGCAGTTAATTACCCAGCCGTAAGATAGTACCGTGCCCTACAGTAGTATCGTATAGCAGCATGAATTAGTTTACTGAGACTTAATAGCATTGCGCATGTAGACAGTGATGCTTTACTCCACAGCTAATTAACCTACTTTGCAGTTAAGTACATGTGTAGATGCACCCACTATCTCTCAGAAAAGTTCTGCTAATTCTGTAGCTCTCTCTCTCTCTCTCTCTCTCTCTGTTAAATGGAACTATTCATGCATGTATAACCCATCGTTTCCTCCCCAGGGCTGGACACAGCATTCCAGTAGTGGTTGCAACCAGGAAAAATAAAGAGGCCATATACCCTCCCTCCTTCAAGTCAATATTTTTCTGTTTATACATCCAAAGATCACATTAGCCCTTGTCATATTGGGAACTTATGTTCAGCCCATTAACCACAGTGATACCATCAAGTCTTCTTTCAGGTCACGACTTCTCAGGATAGAGTCTCCCTCCTGTAAATATGATCTTCCTTCTTTCTTAGGCTTTTTACAATTATATTAAACATATAATATGTCCTTGTATTCAGCTTACCAAGCAAGCCATATTGCTCTCTAATAGTGAGCCATCTTCATTATGTACCACTATCCCAATCTTTGTGTCATCTTCAAACTTTGTCAGTAATGATTTTATGTTTTCTTCCATGTCATTGGTAAAAATAGCACAGTGCAAAGACATGATAACTGTGGGATCCTACTAGAAATACACCTTCATGATGAGGACTCTTCACTTTCAATTATGGGTTGAGACCTAAAAGTTGGCCATGTTGGCTTTTTATCTGTCTAGTTTTAAATCAAAAGGTCATGTTGTACCAAGTGAAATGATTGTAGAGGCCTCAGTAATTACAGCTACTGTCACTTTTTTCATCCATACTTACATTTTTGCCACAAAAAGATATCAAATTAGTTTGACATGATCTATTTTCCGTTAACCCATGTTGATTGGCATTCATTATTTAATGCCTTTAATTCTTTTTTAATCAAGTCTTCTATCAGCTGTTCCAATATTTTGTCTAGGATTTATATAAGCCTGATAGGCATACAATTTGCTGGATCATCCTCATCGTGTGAGTTGGTCATACTGTTATCTCATGTCTGTTCCACTACATTGTGTTTCCTCTCTTCAATGAAAATAGACGTATTAGCTAAAAGATCACCTACTGGAAACCGGAATTGCTTTCAAACAGCCTTATAAAACTGTCCATAAAGTTCTCCAATGATCTTGAAAGTATCAAGTTAGCTACAAGTTTTCTCAAGTCCAAGGGAAGCACTGAGCAGTTGATGAGAATTTCTGAGGAACTCTGATCAATCTTATGATTGACAAAGATTCCATTGATTTTTCTAGCTCCGTAAACAGCTAGAAAAAAGGTACTCCCTCAAGCTTTTTCTTACAGCATGTGACTAATTTAATCAAGTTCCAGGCTTGCCTCATCTGATTAATCAAAACAGGGCATGTTCCTATATCTGAACTCAGAGCCTCCCTGTACATAATGCTACTCTTAAATCATCCAGTTCCAATGTTTATCCAGCCTCCTATTGAAAACCTCCAATGAAGGAGATTTCATAACAACCCTAGGCAGGCTAGTCTACTTCCTCACTGTTCTACCAGTAGGGAACCTGTATTTCTTTATGATTAAAGGATTTTTGATAATTAAAATGGCAACTGTTTAAACAGAAAAACTCTATAGACTGTCCTCCTCTAGATAGATGAGAAGAGAATGAGCACGGTTTCTTACTGCCTAGAAAGATTAATTTGTTTGGGGGTTTTTTATTCTTTTTTCCTCAGTCTTAGTGACAGGAGAAAACCCACTTGATAAAGTATTTCTTGTCACTGCACATTGAATTGTAACATCATATTTTGAAAACAGCAGAGAGTAATGTATTACTAGGCAATCTAATATCAAATGATGAGCAAACAATTTGTGAGCAAATTAAAGTCCCACTGAATCCAAATTACTGTTTAAGCTGAACAAGCTATGAAAATATAATTGTACTTTGGAAGTTCAATAGGGCTCCCAAAACAAATCTAAACATTCATTTCACAAATCCTCTATTAGTTAATAGTCTTGATTTTACTTTCACTTTCCAAAAAATTATTTAATGCTCTATAACGTTACGAATGCACGATCGAGATTCTTTTGTTATAGATTTTTTTGAAACAACAGTCCAATACATTAGACAATATCAGATCACCATTGATGAGCACTTTTTATATAGAAAAACTCTGGTTATCTGAATGGCTTATGTAGCAAGGCACTGCGGTGTGCCTTCTCCTTTAAGGGCACAAGCAGCCTGCAAGGCTGCTTGCAAGTGGCAGCGGGGAGCTAATAAAGGACTCAACTGACCAGAAGAGGGCTCAGGCTGGAGCTATGGAGTTCAGGCTGGAGCCTGTACCGGTAAGTGGAGCTTCTACACAAGACATGTTACTAAGGATTAGTCTAATTTACTGCCCAGTACAAGTGAGTGTCTACATGTGCACGCCCTTACTGCCCAGTAAAAATGGCTAATCATGCCTAAATCTGCTACTTGCAAATTTAAGCTCATTTAGTTAATGCACAGTAGTGCACATGTATACGCAACCCAACACTAAGTTTGCTGCCAGGTCTGTCCTGCCATTAGGGGACGAGCCTGAGCCCAGCCCTAGGGCTCCTGGCTGGGAGCCTCTCCTCACCCAGGGCTGGGATGCATCTGTGGCAGCCCCTAGCTGCAAGCTATAAGAGCCTCCAGCTAATTTGTGCCCTGGGGTATACACTACAGTAGCCTGAAGGAACTGTAGGCCACGTGCCCCCCTGGACAGCCCGCAGTATAGTTGTACCCGTTTCCCAGCACCACAGTGCAGCAGCTGAGGCTGTGGCTGTTGCCTAGGGAGACTGGGGCTGCTGGCTACTCAGCCTTCAGCTGCTGGCAGGTGAGCATGCAGTTGGTGGCTGGGGAGAGTGTGGCTGCTGGCTGCAGTTTGCAGCTTGCTGAACCAGTTGTCAGGCCTGCCAGCCCCCAGGGCCACCTCCCTGCTGCACACCCCCAGAGGCCTGCCCTGTAACTGCAGGTGCTGCGGGGCATAACCTCAGCTGCATGGCTCCCAGTCCCTTGCCGTGACCCTGCACTGGGCGCTGCTGCCAGCTACCCAGGGCTGGCAACACAGGGATAGCCATGCAGGGCTCAGAGAGCTAGTACAGGATGCAGCAGCATGTCATCCGCATCCTCCCCATCTAGACCCAGTCTCGCCCACTTGTGCACACACATGCCATCCACCCAGGGCCCCACTGCAGCCTGGAGGATTGGTGACCTTGTGGTGCTCTAGGGCACGTAGTGCCTGCTCTGCCAAACCCAGCACACCCAGATGCTCTATCCAGTAGCAACTCAGGGAGCCCTGGCCAGCTGTTGCTTCAGCAGCTGTGTAGCCCCAGACCCCACCATGAGGAATGGCCAGCCATATTACCATCAACCATCAGCAGTGCCAGCTCCTCCCTGGGAAGCTTTGGACCGGGTGCTGGCCCACTGCACTTCATGGGCCATGGACACTGCATGCAGCCAGACACTGTCACCCACAGGGAGGCCTGTGATGAGCCACCTGTCTCACCAGGCCCAGACACATGGTAAGCTCTGCATTGGGCAGAGGACCCTCCTAATCCCCACCCCAGTCCCCAGCCCCTGCCCCTGTCTCTGTCCCTGGCCCCTGCACCCCCTCCTGGCCCAATCCACACATACTTCCCTGGCCCCAGGTACCCCGCCCCCCCCCCCCCGCCAGCATGCAGAGAGGGGAGACATAGTTCAAAACTTTATTGAGCAGCCCGTGTCCCCACAGCTAGGCAGCCATGGGTGTCTCACACCCTGAGGAAGACATCAATGTCAGTGGCAATGTCCTCCTTGGCAGCAGGGGGCAGGGTTGTGTAGCCACAGGTGGAGGCAGAAAAATATTTGGTGGTGGGAACTGAGTGTGTGCACACATGTGCAGACACACACTCCCCCCCAGCGGGAAAGTCTGTGGGGGAAGGGGTGGGGGAAAGGAAAAGGGCCATGTGGGGGAGAGGGAGTGGGCCTGGGACCAGGCAGGGATTGGGAGGGAGTGGAGCCAAGTCAGGCCCAGGATCGGGTTTGGGACTAGGTCCCACTGCACCCATGCAGCCACTCCTTCCACCTCACCTGGTGTCATTATTAGCCCTGTACCAGTCTCGGCTGCTTCCCCACTCCAGCCCCAGCCCCGCACCACCAGACCAGAGGGGATGGAGTCCCCTGGACCCCTGCACCTTCCCCACCCCACCCCGAGTGGTCCTTGCTTTTCAGGACATGTGGGGAGGGGGTGATGGCTCCTGCCGCTGCACACATCCTGGGAATAAATGTTGGGGCATGTGCCTCTGGATCTGTGTGGGGCAGTGCAGGGTGTCACTGTGGGCTGGAGCAGAGGCTGCACTGTCCTCTTCCCATCCCAGCCCCACGCCACCCCTCCTCCCCCCTCCGCTGGGAACAGTCCAGCGCAGCCCTGGCCCCAGCCCACAACAGCAGCCTGCCCTGCCCTGTGCAGATCTGGAAGCACATGCCCCCTTCCCCCACAGACTTTCCCACCTTGGGGGGGAGTGCATGTGTGCACATGTGCGCACACACTCAGTTCCCACCACCAAATACATTTCTCCTTCCACCTATAGCCACTCATGTCTCAGTCCTGCGCCCTGCCCCAGATGTGCAGTGCCTGACCTTCCTCCAGCCCCTACCCCAGTCCCACTCCCTCCCCACCCTTGCTGCACCAGAAGCTCATGGCCAGGCTGCCTTGCAGCCCTACCAATGCCCCATGTTTGTCGGGGAATAAGCCCAATTAGTCCCCCCTTCCACTGCCTATGTGTGTACTGCTGTCACAGGTAGCCCTCCACGTAGCAGCAGAGGTTGTGGGGCAGCCCAGGCTTGCCCTCTGTGCCATCATAGCTCAGGGTCCCAAACCAGGTATGCAGGTGGGCCTGGGGCACCAGGAGGATTATCAGTAGCAGGGTGTAGTGGCTTGGGCACCCTTCAGCCTGCACAAACAGTTTATCATGCACCACCTGGGGCACACACAACAGGGGTATGCTTGGGGCACACTGGTGGTGCTATGTGGGGCTGGTTCCATGGTGCCTCCCCAGAAGAGAAGGCAGGGGCACAACCAGCTCCTCATCCCAGTTGTCCAGGAGCCCTGAGCACTCCAAGCCCGAGTGTTGTGGACTAGATAGCAGTGCAGCAGAGTGGTTGGCTTTCAGGAGGAGGAGTTGGGGAGTGGGATCTGGAGCTGTAGCAGCAGCTGCTCCCAGAAGCCTGGCCTGTCCCTCTCTAGGAAGGGGATGGGGGGCGAGGGAGGCAGGCTGCCTGCAGCCAGCAACCAGTGGGAGTGAGTAGGGATGGGGGACTTGGCTGGCAGCCACCTGGGCCTGGGCCTGCCAGGCCACACTTCCATGGTCCCTGGACACCCATGCATGGCCAACCCCTGGTCTGTGGCTGGACACCACACAACCCCTGGTGCAGAGCATCTTATCTCTGAAATGTTGCAAACTCCCATAAAAGGCTACTGTCTCTTGCCTCTGCAGGGGCAGCATCTGGACTTGGGGAAAAGGCCCCAGGCCCCAGCAGGGATGCCAGATCAGGGTCACCACCATCCAGCACTGGAACCCTCTGCATGCGCTAGCTGCACCAGTAGTGCATGCAGGACCAGACCCTCCTGCTTCAGCAACTGGTGGTGGTGACCAAGGAGCAGGGGGAGTGGGCTCAGGCCTGGTGGGAGAAGGACCTGGCCCACCAGGAGGGGTGGAAGATATTGCTGGGGAGACCACCCAGAAGAAGACGTAGGACTGGGCAGAGTGGCAGTACCAGGTCAAGCCCCTGGCCCTGGAGAGGGAGTGCCTGAAGATCATGCAGGAGCAGAATGTCATCCAGGCCTGGGCAGTGTAGGCCATGGAAGGTGACCACTGGTCCCCGGACACTGTCCTGGGCCTGGCAGTCATGTGCATGCCTCCCACTGCCCGGCCCCCATTTGGGGCCCCACTGGGCCCCTGGCAGTTTCTTGCTGCCCCACAGCAGGCCCCTGCCTGGGCCTGGAAGAAGGTCCTCTGATGCCTCCTGCCCACAGGGAGCCCCTGGCCTGGCCCCCACTCCAGGTCACCACCACCCAAATGGGCCCAGGCCTGCTGCTTGCCCTGCCTCCAAGAAGGCATGGAGCCTGAATTGTCCAGAGCAGCACCACAACAGGACAGTGGCCCTGCTGGCCCTGGACTCAGGCAGCTGGAGGGGGAACCACCTGCCCCAGAGTAGCACTGGCTGCCATCATGCCTGGGCAAGCCCCCTGCCTGTCACACTCGCCACAGCCCCTGGATCCATGGGGGAACAGCCCAAGGCCAGGACCTCACAACCCCTATCCCAGGGCCCCCCGCTCTGGGACACAACCACGTGGATTCTAGTACATCAGGGAAGATGGTTTTTATTGTTGATGGGTGGGGAGGGTGGTGAAGGGGCTCTGTTTGATGGGGAGGGAGGAGGAGGGGGTTCTGTTGGTTGAGCGGGGGGTGGAGTGGGTCTCCATGTGTTGGGAAGGGAGGGGCGAGGGGGCTCTGTGTGTTGAGGGGGGAGAGGGGAGGAATGAAGTATGTGTTGTGAGGTGAATAATGATTTTTTCTTTGAACATGTGCCTGGCATGAGAGTGGTGCTGGGGGTAGGGAGTCTGTAGGCAGTAGGGCAGGTGGGCTACAGTGGGAGTGCTTCATGATGTGGTCAGTGAGAGCTTCCGACATGTGGTATCCTGGTCCCTGCTGGCAGGTGTGCACTTCACCCGGGGCCTTGGAGAGGGGGACTTGTTTCTGCTGCTGCTGTCATAGCTCATGCTTCCGCAACCAGGTCACCTCTGCTCAGCACACCTCTTCTGCCCAGGCCTCCTGGAACAACTCTTCCCCAGGTCTCGCAGATATTGTGCAGCACACAAACTGCAATGATGACCCTGGGGAGATTGTTTTCGGCCACTTAAAGGCAGGCAGTGAGGGAGCATCAGCAGCCTTTGAGGAGGTCAAAGGCATGCTCAATGAGGGCATGGGTCCAGCCCAAGCACTGATTAAAGTGTACCTGGCAGGGGTCCAGGTGCCCAGCGTAGGGTCTTATCAGGGTCCCCAATGAGCAGAAGTGGGATGATGATGGTGCTCAGCTGCAGGTCCTTCACAGCTGGCACAAAGCACCTGCTCTCCACTAGCATGGCCAGCCCAGAGTTCCTGAACACATGGGCATTGTGGGTGCTGCCTGCCCAGCCAGTGTTGACATTTGTGAAGGTCCCCTGGTAGTCCTCGACCACCTGCAGGACCATGGAGTGGAACCCCCTGTGGCTATAATAGGGCTAGTCTCTATGGGATGGGCAGGTCACCGGTATGTGGATCCCATCCAGGACCCCAATACACTGGGGAAACCCCAGTAAATGGAACCCTGTCCCACCACCTGGGGGTCACAGACACAGAGGACAGTGTCCACCAGGACATTCTGGAGGACCCCATACACCTCCAGGATTGCCTCCCTAGCAGTGGCCTTGCCCACACCAAACAAGTGGTCCACATACTGGAGGCTGGCAGGCATGGGCAGCTTGAGCAGCACTAGGGCCAGGCGACTGTTGGTGGAGAGGGCCAGGCACATGCCAGTGTCCTGGTGCTCCAGGAGGGGCCAGAGCTGATGGAGCAAGTCAGTAAAGGTGGCCCATGTCAGCTGAAAGTATCAACCCACTGCTCATCATCCCAGTCCTTTTGCACCAGGTGCTGCCACCAGTCCCAGCTGGTGTGGCAGGCACAGAGGCAGTGGGGCTGGAGGCCCAGGAGAGCAATGGCAGCCCCAGTGGTTGCCTCCTGGAGCCCCTCATCAGTGTCACTGGTGGCAGAAGCTTCACAGTGGTGGGGGCCCTGGGAGGGTGTGCAGCAGGCAGGCAGGCAGTCACTGCATGTATGGGAGCCAGGCAGAGAGAGACAGCTGTGGACCAGGCGACGATGAGTGCAGTGGGCCAGCAGGGTTATCAAGGCAGCCAGCAGGAAGGGAGGGACCTTCTTCCTCACTGCCAGGGCTAGAGACTGGGGCAGCCATAGCTGTGGAACACAGAGGGGACCCAAACTCAGTTGTCATGTGCTGCCTCTGTGTGTGCCATGCTGCTCCTCTGAGCACAGGAACCGGCTTCCCAGAGAGCACAGAGTGGGGCTGTGTTTTGAAGATGGCTGGCAACTGGGTCTGGCTTTAGACATGGCAGCCAAGTATTGGCAGCTGGGGCTGGAGGCTGTAGCTCTCCCCAGTGCACATGGGGCACATGGCAAGGCTGGAGAGATCTGGCATTCAATTTAATGCCAGGTTTCTGCATGTGTAGACACCTACCCAAAATCTCTTACTGTGCAGTAGTTTACTCAGTGAATCTCTCCCCAGCAACCACGAAGTGGGGAGCTCCTGGTTGCAGGGAAGCAGGGCTCCTACAGAGACCTGGATTTGGCTGAATGACTCTGCAGGCCTGGGAACTGAGGCAAGTTCCCTGGGTTGAGAAAGACTAGACTCTTGCAGGCAAGTGGCCTTTGTTTATGTTAAGTCCCTAGAGGGTTTGAGGTACCTGCCAGAAGGCTGAGATGCTTCTTATTTATTTAAGTTACACTGATAGTTTAGCCTTGAGCCCTGCAGTGGGATAGTAATCCAGGAGCCCTCAGACTGATAGTGGGACCCAATTAGGTCCAACAGCTTAGGAAAGGCTGAGACCCAGACCAGAGGGTCTACGAGCCCCGAGTGGGTTAAGCCCAACTACAGGGTCCGAGAGCCTGAAGGAGGGACTGTGTGCAGGACCGGGGGTCCAAGAGCCCGGAGGATGGAGTGTGTGGCAGTGTACCTTTGGTGTCTGCCACTTTAAGGGCTGGGAGCAGGCAACTGGCAGGTGCTTGATGAGGGTGGCCATTTTAGAGCCCAGCTCTCAGGGCTGGAGGCAGCAGTTTGCTGCTAGCAGCCTAGGAGGTAACATCTGGCTGAACTGCTCCTGGAACATCTTGGAGTTAAAGGCAGGAGCTATGGGGATGACAGGAGGCTCCTGGCCCTGGGCATGACTTGAAACTGCACCCTGCTAGGAAAGGGTGGTCTGGTGAGACTGTCTGTGATGGGACAGCCCCCAAGAAATACCACACCAGTTACCTCCCTGGTGAAAGGCGGGTAGGGGTGCCTTAACCAGTTGATAAGTGATTGTGAGAGTGGGGGGTGGGGAGGGGGGAGGCAGGGCAGGCACACCTATAGAGAGGCACCTGAGCCCAGGAGGGGTGTAAGACCCTGGAGGCCCCAGAGAGGGTAGTGTTGATGTGGAGGCCTGCACAGGGTAGGGTGCAAAGAGGCACTCAAAGAATTGTGCATGTGTGGTGCAGAGTAGGGATGCTAAGGGAGGCCTGAAGGCTGCATTGGGGGTGTACTGAGTAGGGCTGCAAGTGCAGCTTGCAGGGCAGTATATGGACCAACCCCCATAAATGAGAACAGGAACAAGTTGCCCAGTGAGGGGCTAGGGACAAAAGCAGCCCAGTATTCAGCATAAGGAAATGTCTTGCAGAGTAGGGGATCATAAGTGAACTGAAGAAGTACCAGAGTGAGATTAGTAAAGCCTGATGGCCCAAAATGGGTCACTCAAGGGAGCAGAGCAGTTGAGAGTGGCCCACTGAGGGGCGAAGTGCAAGAGGCCCCTGTGAGAGGGGGGGCAGAGTGAGTGTGAGTGTGTTAGAGGACAACAGTGGATTGAATTTGACTTATCCTGAAGCTGGGGAACAATAATAACCTGGATGCCATCTGCGAGGCATGGGCCACAGTGTAGGGTAGGCATAGAGCCATGGATAGCACCCCCTGCCATTAGGACAGTGAATGAACAGCCTCCCAGTTCATGTATCAGAGAACATCAAGTTGTGGCAGGAGAGATGGAGCAGACTGCACTAATCAGGTGGGTGGGCTGATGTGAGCTCCAGCCCCAGAATGCCCCCTGGTATAGGGTGCTTGTGGGACTGGAGGTCTGAGAGCTCAAAGAGAGACTACATAGAGGACCAGGGAGTCCAAAGGCCCAAAGGGGCCAAGTATACAAATAATTAATCTTGAAGAGAGAGAATACCTGTGAGGCTTGGGACATGGGCTACGGGAGGAAACGGTGCCATGCATTGAGCCCTTAAGGCTATGAGTTTCTGGGAGGGGCAGAGCTACGCATGTAGTTCTTTGAAGCTACAGGTACCCTGCAGGGACGCAGGCCAGCTGAGAGGGACTATTGAGCTTAAGGGTCATTTCAAAGGTGGCTGAGGGTCCAAGAGGGACCGAGGAGTACTGCAAGCGAACAAAGTCTCACTCTAAGGTCTGGGGGCAGCTTCCCCAGACCTTAGAGCTTATTTTACTTCTAGTAAGAACAAGGCATGGCAGGAGAGCAATTAAGGGAGGGGCTATAATACAGACTAAGCCAGGCAGGGGTCACATGGCCACTAGGGGGCTTCATGGCCATGCCTGGGGCATGAATCTGCCACAGCTTAAGTGACATCAAATGCATTCAGCTGATTGTGAATCCACAGGAAGGGAAGAGATGCTGGCAGTCCATTAGGTTGACAGTTCAAACAATGGAGTTCTACCATGTAATTCAGAGGAGTCAGTATGACCCACAGGCTGCATGTGATCTGCATAGCTCTTTTATCCAGCCCCCAGTGCTGCCCCTGTGTCTGAATTGACACAGACTGGCCCCAACGGGCAGGGCCTGGGATACAGGACACATGCGGCAGCTGCTCTGACCACTCTAGGAATTGTGCTGCATATGGTGCCCACCCCAAGACACTCCAGGACATACCCTGCACACAGTACCTGCTCCAGCTTGTCTGTGACCAGTGCTGCATGTAGTGTCCACAGGTACTGCATCCAGCCTGATTCCAAAACCACTGGAGCAGCCACTGCATGAGGCACTGCATTTTAGGCCCCAATTAAGCAATCTGATCTGCATGGGCAAAATTTACACTCACTAAGGGAACCACTGAAATCCACATTTTATTTAGATGTCCATTGACGCAGATCAGATTAACTAAAGGTTTTCTTCCACATGATTATCTTGGATGTGACCAGGAGAAGTCATTCTGTCCGAGAGTACTGTATTTAGCCTGGAAATTTTAATAGTATTGTAGTTGTTTAGTTCAAAAATAATTATTTGTAAATAAAAGGAGAGAACATGTTCTGCTTACAAAAGCCATGAGAACATAGTGAAGCACATCTCCAATTTTAATGTGAACAACAATGCTTTGCACGTCAATAACTGAGTTATTTTTCTTTCAGTGTCAAATTAAATGTGTTAGGGCAATAGGGAACAACCTTTTTTGGCATGTGTGCCCCAGATTAGCCCCTCACACTCCCTGAATGCCTGATCCCTTTCCCCTGTTCAGTCTGCTACTTTGCTTTCTGTTCCCTGCCGTATCTGCCCCTATGCTTCCTTTCCCCTCCCCAATCTGCTGCATGCCGTACACAGAGGCTGCCTGGGCTGCAGGTTGGCCACCCCTCTGCTAAGGGGTGCTCAGTACAAAAATATGTAGCATTGCAATAACTGTTACTTGGCAGTAGACTAAATCTCTTGTTTCAGCTTCCCATGGTAGGAACATGAAAATAGCCAAGAGCTAGAAATGTATCCAAGAGAACTCTTTCTGTCTGTATCTCTCCACTTCAGTGAGGGTATTCAAATGTGAATCCTTCAGTCTCTATTTTGTACCTTGATTTCACACTATAAAATTGAATATGGGGAATTCATTATTTTTCCCTTATAGTATATCTACTTATGCACTGGAAGTAGATCATATTGGACCATGGAGTTAACAGAGACAGACTCTGAATCCCACATCAACTTTTATTTCTTAAAAAAAATTATTCATCTCTGATCATTACATATGCACCCTGAGAATGTAAACCGAGTGCTAGGAGTGAACAGAAGAAGCAGCTGGGCCCCTCTTGTGGAGCACACACTCTTTTATGTATACAATGTTGTCAAATCTTGTGGTTCTTGGTGGGGATTTTTGCAATGCCAGACTCTGGAATTAAGACAGAATATAGGAGCCTCAGCTTTTGATTTTTATAAAAGTACATTTCTAACTCTTGGATGTATACAGAAAGCTTAAAGGCATAATCTCATTTAAAGTCTGGAAAACAAGAAGGCACCTAATTTATATATATATATATATATATATATATTAATTTCATTATTATTTCTTCCTGGCACCTGCAGAAATCCTGAAGCAGGATCACCAAACACCTTCATATTTGCAAGCAACTGATACAGAGATCAAGTGTCCCTTCAGTCACCTCATGAGGATACCAAATGCCCAAAGCCAACTATTACATGCTCCATAAATGTCCCTATCCTACAATCTCTCTCTCTCATAAATGTATCAAGCTAAGCACATGAAGCTCTTTTAATCTCCTCTCATGAAACAGAATCTGTATTCCTCTACATCCTAGTGCATCCAATCCTCTGCACCTGTTCTACACAGAGGATGTATACACACGTTCAATTAATGTGAAGAAATACTCCAGCACAAATTGGGTAATTCACTTTTGGTAGATTAATTCCCGTTGGTCATACTATTTTTATATGCATCATCAGCATTATTAAAAACTTAGTTTTGAGTAATATCAAGTTATCTTTCATCTTGACCCAATTCTCATTGGATAGGAACTCCACTTCTTTTCTTTTGGCAATTCTAACTCTGTCCCTATAATTACTGTTCTCCATGATTTAGCTTAATTTACTCATCAGTGCTTTTTTTATTCCTTTTTTAAATTCCTTTTATGCTCTCTGCTTCCTCTCAACATCTTTTTCTGAAGAAGTCATTCATCAACTTAGGTCAGCAGACTTTTCCTACCAGTTTCTTCCTCTATTTGCGATGCAAATTCCAAATAGATTCTCAACCTTTGACTTAAACAGCTTCCAGGACTTCTCTATATTCATATCTTTTTAAGCTCTTCAGTTCAGTTAATTTACTAATTAGTTTCTGTAACTTCTCAGTCTTCGTTACAGACTGTTTTTGTTTATCCTTCCATGTAACTTAAACTGAATCAACTCAATCACCAATATCAATATTATATTCTATTACTAGCTCTTCTATAACATCCTCATTAATTACCAAACCCACATCTAAAATAGGATCCCCTCTTATTGATTCAGTAACCATTTGGTGAAGAAAGCCATCAGCTATCACAGACAGAAATGTGTGTCTTGCTAGTAACAATTACTTTCCAGTTTATATCTGGAAAGTCTCCCATTATGACACAATTAGCAGTTGAATTTATTTTTCTAATAACATTTCAGAGATCTACATACATAACCAAAGCTAAAGACGTAGAACAGACCCCTTAAATATCCCAGCAGCACTTCTTTTACAGAGTTTCCCCAAAGAGTTTTTGGCACAAACCAGTTTTATTTTATCCATTATATCATTTCTTATTTCTTCACAGTCTCTCATGTCATTCATATTCAGTACCCTATCATCTTTACCTTTATTTCTGTCTTTCCTGACCAGTGTAAATCCTTCAATGCCTGTGTTCCACTTACGACAGCCTATTCTACCATGTGTCTTTTAATTCTATATTATCCAGTTAAATGTCCTGCACCAGTGGTTCTAATTCCTCCATTTTATCACCACATTTCTTTGCCTTAGTATACATGTTGCTATGCTTTTATGTTAGAGAAGACAAAGTAAAAAATAAAATATATAAATACTTCTGGCCCTTGGAGTAGAAGGTGGTGAGGTTTGTTAAAGTCCTTGGTGCCTGGGGGGAGTTCATTCTGCAGGCTTAAACCAGCCTTTGAAAAAGTTCTGTTGCCCTCGTGGGAAAGTTTTGCCATTACTGAACAGAGTTCCATTCCTCCTGAGAAGCAAGGTTCTCAACCACAGTCTTCACCTCAGAGGCATCATGTCATCTTAGAGATCCTGGATGCTGAGCAGGGAGTATGTTGTACTTCGTCTATCCATCCCCTTTTTAGTTTGGACCCTTAGAGGGACCAGATCAATCTTCATCCCCCCTGTTTAGGGCTTCGTTCAATCTGATGTACACAGACCTCTCCCTGCTGAGGCCTGACCCCCTGCAGGTAACCAAAGATGCCTCCAACTCTCTTCCTCTTTATAAGCTCCCAAAATCTCACTGCCACTAGCCAGTCATCACATGAACTCACCCTGCTGATCTTCCTCTGGCTCCAGGTGCTTTTCTCTCCTCAGTGTCTCCCAAGCCTTTACCTCTTCCCCATGCCCCAACACAGATGCACAACAGACTCCTACTGCTGTCTCTGACTCCCCTCCTGGGGAAACAGAGTCACAGCCGATTTTCAACCAGGACTTCCGGTTTCTCAGCCAATCAGCACTGGTTCCTGGGGAGAGCCTCTGTGTAGGGCCAGGGAATCCCCTGTCTTCCCAGAGGCATTTCTGACACCACCTGGTAAGAGGATGGCTAGCCAGCTCTGCATCCCCATAAGTGGTTTTTCTTTCTTTTTTTTCCTCTGGAACAGGGGCTGTGGGTGGTCCCCTATTACAGAGACAAAGGACAATTTTGATGAACCAAGACAGGTTTCATGTTTGGTGGCCTGTGTAGCAGAGGAGACATGCTACAGTGTTCTGTGCTAGTTTCCTAGTTTTCCAACGGCTGTAAACTTTGCCCAAATATATTACATTGCTGTGGTCCCCTTGAGAGGAGATGTAAATGTGGATAGTTGTGCTCAGGTTGTAGGTCTCAGACATGGTCAGTGACTGAAACACAACAATGAAAAGTACAGACTGTGGACCTAGTATAAGTCTAAGTTATGAATAATATATGCTCCCTGCCTGCTCCCAGGATCCCCCTGCAAGAGGCTGCAGCCAGCAGAAGAGGTCCTCAGCTCCAGCAAGAAGCTGAGTAGTGATCTGAGAGGTTCTCAGCTCTGCTTCCAGCTCCCCCAGCAAGAGACCAGGAAGCTTGATGTGAGGCTGGGGCTCCTGGAAGTTCAATAACCCCTATCAGCTCAAAGTAATACCAGCACTGGTGGCTGTGTGATAGCATTTCTGCCTACCATGTGGGTGATCTGAATTCAAGTCCCAGCTGGGTTGAATCCAGTGAAGTGACTGGGAGAATTTTTTGTTGCAGTGGAAAGGAGGCCATTGTGTTTTCCCTCTTCCCCCCCTCCAGGTACCTAGGCTCTATATTTCTTGTTATTTGACATTTTCTATTTTGTGCATTTTCTATTTTGCCAACCAGTATTGTTTGTTGTGCTGTTTGTGTTTTATATTTTGTTAAACCCGTCTTTTGTCAACTGGATGAATATGTCTACGAATGTAAATACCTAACCTTTATTGAATCCTACCTCCTCGGGGCATTGTAGTGTCCCCTATACTCCCTGGTTTATACATGTTACGGTCCCACTACTAGTTTTCTCATTAAAAAGTAGATGGTTAAGTCTCCATTGGTGATCTGGCTCTGCTCTATAGGAGAAGGAGGGTCCCTACACCTCCCACAGTGCTCATGCACCTGCTCTGATCCCTTCAATTGGAGGGGGGGTACATCTTGGAGTACTACCCGGGTTACATAATCAATAAGCAGTAACACAGGAAAACAGAATCGAGTCTGCTGGTCAAAGTCACAAATATTTGGCCAGGCCAAGGACAGGTAATTGCTCTTTGGAAAGCATTATTAGTAGTTAAAGGTAACAGTTGCAGTAACTTGATGTTTTATCTTATTATGAGAAGAACTAAATTATGTGTAGCTAGTTAGAATTTTACTAAAAAGATGATGTGCTATTGTTAACTGAATATGATGAGATGAAAATGTATAATCACTGGTTGCCCAGCCCTGGACATTTTCAAGAGGCCTATGTAAGCTACAGAATTGTAGCTAAAGCAGGAGAGCCCAAGTCTGTTTTTGAGTGACCACAAACTGAGCCTTTGTCAATGTGACAACTAGGTTGGTCAGCAAAGGAAAGAAAGCAATCGCTATATTTATTCACATATCACATGCACCTACCTCCACAAAAAATCAGCCCTCCAAAACTGTGTGTGTATCTTAAGTGATGGAGCTGAATTTTCTTTACTGAAATAGAGGCACAGAAGAATAGAACCATGCAGACACTGTGTGCTCTGATAGCTGCTAAAATGGCTGCTACGTCTAGGGCGGGGAGTTCAGAGTTAACTTTTTCACAGCTTCAAAGGAATTGGGAGTAGCTACTGGCTGAACAGCCAAAAGCTGTTATCAGTTCTCTAGCAGTTTTGAGAGGGTTAACACTTGTGCCTGAAGCAGCAACTGAGATGGTTCAGGGCAAATGAGCTGCTGCATCCAGTTGGCCATGAATCTGGGAAAATCTTTTTTTCTACATCTTTCCTTCCTGGAAAAACAAGGTAAGGTTCTCATTTGGGGGCATATGGTATGAGAGAAAATATGAAGACATATCCAGCTAAACCAAATTAAATAAAACAGAGCAAAAGGCCTGAAAGAAGATAGAATAAAAGGCCTTGAAATAAATCATCTGAATATTCTATATCATAGCTTTAACTTAAATATGTTAGTAGTAGTGATTGATGTAATGAAAAATATGATGCACATATTTGCTATAATAGATATATTTGTGTTAAGTTTCTTAGATAAGTTATAAAAACACAGTAGCTGTGGCAGTGAAGACCATAAACCAAGGTAAAAACAAAACAGAATGATGGCAAGCAGCATTCCATGATGATGAGGGATGGAAATAAGAAATCTTCCCTTCCAAAACTGTAACTTTCATGAGACATTAATCCTATCTAATTGACCCCTTCCCAGTTACTAAGAAAACTAGTTCAGTCCAGCTCCAAAAAGTTCAGTGACACAAATAAATTTGAATAAAGCTAATCATAGAATGTTTATTAGATTATTAGTATAAACCAGCTATAAAAAATAGGGTGTAGATTGGAGGGAAAATTGGAGAACTCTGAAAATCTATCAGTCTGCATGTCACCTCCTAGTCTCCCCAGCTGGTATAGGTGAGAATCTGTAATATGTTATGCTGTTGTAGATTGCTAGATAAGCATAGAAATAAGTATTTGCTCTTGTGCTTGTGGGGTGTAGTAATAAAAAGTCAGACTGTAAATAAATCTCTTGCTTCTTTTCTAATCTGGCTGGTATTAAGTGAATTGTAACTGTACCTTATTTTGTATCTAAAAAGTAATTGTTAAAGGAGTTGCATATGCATATTGCTGGCCCATGACCCTGTAGCATCTGCCATATTCACTTGGTAACTGCATGTAGACATTGAACGTGATTGGAAAGAAAACTGATCCTTGTGGGATTCTACAAGTGAAGAATCTAGTGATGGATATACAGTTTCCTGGATATATACCTCCAGGAAGGCCTCAAATGAGTCTAACACATTACCACAGTTTCTGCCACTTCCCAAGTGAGACAACATAGTCAATAAAATCAAGTGCTACAGAGAAGTTCAAGAGGATGAAAATGGAGGTCAGCCTTCTCTTCCTTGGTAGCAGGAGCTCATCCAATAGTGCTACTAAAGAAGTTTCAGTTCTGTGTCCTGATCTCAGTATGTGTTAGCTTTAGGTAAAGAGGCTGTTGTTTGTCTTTGGCTTGTTCTTCTATGAGCAAGTTTGTGAATGAGATGTGGGCAATGCGTGGTTGGACTATTACATGATAGAAGGGGGAAAGGGAAGATTCCTTCTCTGAAGGATGCGCTGGCTACTTCCATCAAGAGAGTATCCATTCAATCTGACTCCATTTCACAAGCCAAGAGTTCATAGAATCATAGAAGTAGGGTCGGAAGGGACCTTGTAGATCTTCAAGTCCGACCCCCTGCCTGGGCAGGAGAGAAACTGGGCTCAAGTGACCCCAGCCATGTAGGCATCGAGCCGCTTCTTAAAGACCCCCAGAGTAGGAGCCAGCACCACTTCCCTTGGAAGTTGGTTCCAGATCCTAGCCACCCCAACTGTGAAGTAGTTCCTACGGATGTCTAATCTGAACCTACTCTCCAGCAACTTGTGGCCGTTATTTCTTGTTATCCCGGGGGGCGCTGGGGGAAACAAGGTCTCCCCCAAACCCTTCTGGCCCCCCCTAGTGAGTTTATAGATGGTCACAAGGTCCCCCCTCAGCCTTCTCTTGTGAAGGCTGAACAGGTTCAGGTCCCGTAGCCTCTCATTGTAGGGTCTGCCCTG
>NW_005842681.1:566633-580989 GCF_000455745.1 Alligator sinensis | reverse complement strand
CCCCCCGGTTAGGAAGACTGTCCAGACCCCTGTTTCTTACCTAGGCATGTGTCACCTGCCTTGCTCGGGTGGCGTCTCCTCCAGTTATGTGAGTCAAATTAAGAAATCTCGGGTGGCAAATTGAAATTTCAGCAGCCCAGAAATGCTTGGGTGGCATCTCTTCCAGTTCTATGAGTCAAATTAAGAAATCTTAGATCAAGACTTCTTTTCTGGGTGCAACCCCATGAGTGGAAGTGTGCATTTCCCTGGGAACAAACAGCAGCAATACAATATGTGTCTCTGCTACTTGTCCCCAGGGAACACCCGTGCTGTGCCGAACAACACGTTGCCCTGGGTGGGGAAGTGGAGGCTGGGACCTAACCCTCTGGGCTGGCCCCAGCAGCCTTACCTGGGGCCCTGGGGGTCTCCATCCGTGGTGATCTGGGAGCAGAGAGCCTGGCCAGCAGCTGGAGCATGGATCCACCCAGCCAGACTCCAGTTTTGGGCAGCGTGCTAATGCCACATGCACCACCCCACCTTTTTTAAGTGCTGGTTTTTTTGACACTGGGGTCTCCCAGTGTCAAAAAAAACCTCACACTGCAAATTAACATGGGGAACACCTGCATGTGCAGTGATTGCCATGCGCGGCACTACAGATAGGTCCGCAGCACTGCATACCACACGTGCACGCTCATCTGGTTGTGTCCAGGACTCTTTGATGAGTGAATGTACTAAACCCAAAGAATACAGATGGGTTGTTGGTTGATCAGCACAGCTGGAGGAGATGCATGCTGTCTGAAGACATGATCTTGAATGCACATGATTTTTTCAGCAAAATAGTATGATAGGCCTTTACACTGCTTGGTTATAATTCAGGTTGTAGGCACTCAGGATTCATGAAGTAGTTACCAGATACTCACTTAGGATGGGATTTGACAGCTTTGATGAAGCCGACAGGAAGATTTCCTTGGCCTATAATACTGCATCAATGTAGATGTGGAGGAATTCATTACATTTCCTGGCCTGTATATATATATCAGTCCTTGTTATCTGCCATTGTCATTCAAATTCATTTTCCTTTGTCTTCACTCAGCATTGGATGTCCCAAATACAAGGAATTCTGGTTGGGTAAAGGCAAATATGGGGCCATTTGGAGACCAGCATATTCATGGTATATAATGAGGATAATTCACAAGATCCTCACTTTCTTGTCCTATAGATGAAATGCTGTTGTCCTCCAGAAGACTTTGGAATTTCTGTAGTCCTTTAGTCTCTGTGGTTCAAACAAGATCAGTTGTCAAGCCACAGCCTTGAGTCTGGGGCCTTGGCCTGCCCAACACAGCCACTCATGTGGGCCTGCCCCACTACAACTGATTACCCAGGCTGGTCAAAGCTAGTGTGAAACCTCCAGTACAGCCTAACCCTCTGCCCATTCCCTGTGAGCAGAGTGGCCAGCTGGGGTCAGTTGACCCTCCACTTCCCATATATAAACTGTTGACCTGTAACAGGAAGTGTCTGGGTAACAGGATAGCCTGATTTAGGACAGCTTTGCTGCTTCCTCTCTGGATTGTTTCTTGGCATCATTCTCTGTTTCATCTCCCTGGACTTCACTCTGTTTTGATATCCTGGTTCCCTAGACATTGCTCCCTGTTTGATCTCCCAGCTTCTTGACTCCCTAGACTTCACTCTTGGACTGACCTCCTGGCTTCCTGACCCAGTTCAACCTCAGATTCTTCTTACCCATTCCAGCTCTAGTTGGTGTCTTTATCACCATTGGCTTCCCTGGCCACTCATATCCTATATCATTAGTCTTTCTTGCTTGGGAGCCTCAAGGTCTCTGAACATTGCCTTAATGAGGCAATGGTTTGTCAAAGACAGTAGCTGGATTGTGGGATCCTTCTTCTTGACATTTAGTCCAAAGATCAGGTCTGTAGTGTGACTGGCTGCATGGATTTGGACTGTGGACATCCTATGAAAGTTAAGAGACAAGTTTTGAAATATTTTGGGCTTTTGGGTCTGCAGCTTTGGTCAAACGTGTTTAAATCTCCCAAGAGTAGTCTGAAGTAGTTTACTACCATTTCTGATCAGGTACTAGTGAGTTCCTTTAGGAATCTTTTATTCCGGAAATTAGCATAGAGTTTATGTTAGTTTTGGTTTCGGTGCCATTGTCAGGTGAATAAATTTGAATGAAGCTGTCTTACCTTAGATGTTTTGCATGGTTTTAATATTTGCAGAGAAGTTGAATTCCATAGTGCTGGCTTTTTTTTGTCCTGTCCATAGTGGACTGACTATCCTGGGGGGATTAAGAGGACAAGAACAGGACTCACAGTATCATCCAGCAAGTTCTCAGTAAGGAAAATTATATTTGGTCTTTTATTTTTTATGTCATTTGATTTTTTTAATTTTTGTTGGCAGATCTTGTGTTGATTAGCATGAGCTTTAATTTGTGTTGCTTTGTGCTGTTTCCAGACAGTGCCTAGATAGAGTCTTGTGCAGCTTATGAATGTTAGGTGTTGGGAACCTGTTATATATAATCTGCTCTTTCAGGACAGAATAGGAGGGTAGTTTTAAGAGAATTCTTCCCAATTTCAGCTGAGGTAGGTGAAGGAGTGGCTGAATGTTTCCTGGCTGCTGAAATGTTTGTCTCCGGTAACAGGAAAGGCAGATTTGTTGAAGAACCAGGCAACAGTGTCAAAAGGTAGGTTGTGGCAACAGGAGACACAGGAGAAACAAGCTGTTGGAGTGGTGGGTGGTTTACTAGAAGGATGGTGGCACAATATCAATTAAAATAAAAATGGGCCATAATGATAAAGAAAGAAGAATGATGAAGGAAGGAAAAATGTTAGTGATATAAGATATCCATTTCCTTGTAATAAACCACCTGTGTTATCCTGATACCGCTGTTGCCCTGACCTATTTTGAGAAAGAGGTGGAGAAGAGGGAGACCAGGAGATAGCACTTAGCATTTAGTTATGAGTCAGAGCTGTAAAGTGGCTTCTTGAGCACTAGGTGGTAGCAAGGCTGGAGGAATAAAGCCAGGGCTAACAACTCTTTCCTCACAAGTGAACGGAGCTCTCTGGCAGCTGAAGGAGCATTGCCTTGGCTCAAGGGAAGGCAGGGTTGGGGGAGGAATTGCAGCTAGACTTTCATATCGGAATTGTTTTTCTCTTTTCTTTCTAAATTTTCTAAGGTGAAGAGGCACCAGAGGCCAATCCTCTGTGGTTCCAAGTGGCACTGTTATATGCAGGCTCTGCTGCCACTGCTGCTGTCATGTCCTGGGATAGGGAGGGAAAGAAGAAGAGTGCTTCTTTGTGCTCGACTTTGCTTATTAAATAACATTCTTTTAATATTTACATTGTGGTTGTGGTTTGTAACTAGAAGCCCCATTCCGTGATTTGGACCCCATTGTGCTAAGAAGTATATATGTACATTCACACACCTACACATCAAAGAGAGAGTGCCTAGCCTAAGAGCTATTACAATCTGAGTGAAACAACTGGTGGACACACAGTGAAAGAGTGAGATTTTTTTATTCCAATGCAAAAATACATAACATTTTTAACAAAGTTCTAGGTTGGGTTTTTTTGGTTTTATTAATGTTATCTTTGATACAGCAGTGTCTTTGTCTATAAAACTGTTCCCTCTTTTCAGATGTGTTGTTTACTCTGAAAATGCAGTTAGCATAGGCACATCATCTTTTTTTTTAATTGTAATTGTTTATATGACTTAACCTTTTTCACCAAAGCTACCAATCCTTTTTCTAAAAGTCGGACACTCATGACTTTATCATACGTAAGTGTGTGATAGTCTTTCTTCTTATGGTGAGATGATAAATCACGCAACAGCAATCTTTTTGAGCAGTGGACCACTTTAACAGAGCTCATTCCAAAGGTAGGCCACCACTTCCAACTAAGCTAGTGCTGCTGCTGTTTCCACTGCTGCAGTGCCAACTACCATGCTGCAGACATCCCTTGACACTGAATCACTGCAGACCACAGGCTGTATAGGTTGCTGACCCCTGGACTACATTATGCTGTAGAGGCTTTCTTTCCATAATTTCCTACACAGATACGAGATTTTGAGAAAATTATATTACAACCCTGGGTATTCAACATACATTTCTTCCTCTCATACGTGAATTCTCTCCCCCACCACACACTCATGCATGTTAAGGTATGAGTTTGATGCATACCTGCTGCACATACACTTGCCAACACTTGTAAACTATGTTATGCTTTGCTAAGATACGAAGGCAATTCAAACAGAAGACAAGATTAGTATGTCACAAGTACTGACACATCCTCTTTTATTTTTATTTTAAGGGCAGCTACAAATGCCCTTTACCTACATTGGATAGTTTATTCTTCTGCAAATAGCCCAGATGGTTCAAACGGAATTACTTAGAGCAGAGGTTCTCAAACTGCGGTCCACAAACCACCACTGGTCTGAGAGCTCAGGTGGTCCGCAGAAAGGTTGCAGAACAATTGAGAATATCTGTACTTGTAAGATAAGACTACTGATATTAAAATATGAGTTGTATGCTTTGAGTTGTAGAACAAAAAAAAGTTTATTAAGTGGTCCACCGAGACCCTCAGCAGTTTTCAAGTGGTCCGCGAAAAGAAAAGTTTGAGAACCACTGACTTAGAGTAAGGATCTAGTGTAGATAAGGTTTTAGATTTAATTCCTTAATTGGTATTCATTCATATTTCCTGTTGCTGGTATTAAATGAAAATATCTAATCTAAGCAAAGTCTCTGTTCCCTCTGCATGTCATCCATGGTGATTTATCCATACATCATAAAAATAGATTCTCAAGGCTGAGATTAGAGACTGTATTATTGTATTATGTTTATGTATAACAGAAGTGGGGAGGATTTTTGAATAAGGGTACTATTAGAATTGCAGTATTGCCACCCCTTAAATTAATTGCCAAATTCATTCTCTCTTTTAACATAATTCATCACTTACATTTGATTTCACTATTAATTAATATCAATGAGATTCACTTGCTAGATAATTAGTGGTATCCCACAACAGTGTTTATATATATATTAAATTCAAAAGACAACACTAGTTAAAAAAATAGCTGGCCTGAATATCTGGTACTGTAACATTTTAGGTTTTACACAGAGAAATATACATTCTACAGATCTTTTCCTTTGCTGATATATAATTCTGAAGGTAGCTGAAAACATGACGTATTCCTTTAATCTATTAAATTATCATACATTACATAAATTGATACATAGATATGTTTATTAGCAAACTGCATGGTTCACTTAAGCTTGCAGAGTCATAAAGAAAGAATACAATTACTTGGCTCAGAACCAAGTGTGTCTGCTTCAGATCCATTACCAAGGCTTGGTGGCTTCTCTGCCAACATACTGTCAGGTAGGCAGGCAGCAGTGCTTAGAAATTTATCCCCTCCCCATCAGATCACTGGTCTTGCTACCCAAGTTGATCTTTTCATGTAATAGTCAGTGGGCACGCCTACACATGCGCCCGACTTTGCAGTTGTTAGTGTGCAGTCATCTAGTACTTGTTTTAGTAGCTTGTTGCTACTGTGTGGTCACGTTGGCATCATGGTTCATGTCTGCCAATGCAGGGGGACATAGTGTCTCATGTAGATGTGCCCAGAATGAATTTTTTTTTCTTAGGTAGACACTATCCCTTTGCTTCTATCAACAAAGCATTTTTTTTAATTTCCAAAGATTGACACAGACAATTTTTAGGTTCAAAAGTGTTTCTCTAGTTGTAGATCTCACAGTCTAGCATTATACTGATCAGTTATGTAAAGAAATATATCAAGCTTTACTGTAAACCTAAGAGAGAACACGGAAAACTGTGGCAACTATTATGGAATAATGGAATAGCTTGGCATCTACAGAGCAGTTTATGACATGATTATATCTTCTGTTTGACATATAAACAAGATTGGAACAAGAATTCCAATCTTGAGCAGCATAAAAATATCCAAGTCTGCTGAAATCCTGACACAAAAAATGTTTAGGTGATATACAGGTGATCCGTTCCACAAGATATTAGCATTTTTCCTCTGGGCAGGCTGTGCCAATAGCACATAGAATCATAGAAAATTAGGGTTGGAAGGAACCTCAAGAGGCCACCTAGTCCAACCTCCTACTCAAAGCAGGATCGGCCCGAACTGTATCATCCCACCCAAGGCTTGACTAGCTGGGTCTTAAAAACCTCCAAAGATGGAGATTCTACCACCTCTCTGAGTAACCTGGTCCAGTGTTTTACGAGCCTCTTAGTGAGAAAGTTCTAGGCCAGGGGGCATGCACACACAACATGTTTACTCCAATGTAAGCCTGTGCACTGGTATAAAAAAGAAGCAGAGACCCAGCATAAAGCCCTCCCCGGTGTAACTTGTTCAAATTTCATGAAAAATTATCCTGGGAAAAAGTAAAGGGGGGAAATTGCAATGGTGTAAGTTACTGATGTCTGTGTTATGTGTCTGAGAGAGCTTTTTGCGCAGAGCAAATCACCTGATACTTGTCCCCACCAATACCACAATGGCAAGGTGCTGTTATAGTTGCCTAGCGTGTAGGCTATCCCAGGGCTGCTGACTGCTCTAGATCCTGGTGTGATTTACATCAGTGTACAAAGCCATTGTAAGTTACACCAGTGTAATTTTGTCCCCTATTTTTCCCTGGGATAATTTTTCACTGGATTTGAGCAAATTACACCATGGCCAGGCTTTGTGCTGGGTCTCTGCTTCTTTTTTATATCAGTCTATTCAACCCATAGCTGTATTCCTCATTAAAATGTGGAGGGCAGTATAAGAACAACCCTCTCACAAAACCACTTTTGATTAGTCTAATCATTTCTTTGCTTATATATGTTTTAGCAACAGGGCCTGACATTTGCAAATACTCATAAAATATTTGTCTACAAACAAATTTCTAATTCTATATTTTTTTTCAAACTGATAACTTCAATTATTTGCTGTTTATCATTCATGCTTAATGATTAGCCATCACATTCACATGTTTTTCCTAGATGCGAATTAAATGACATACTTTTAATAGATAACAAACAGTAAAAAGCAAATACTCTTTGTGTATGAATAGCCCTTGTTTTCATGAAAACACAGATATGTCTTTGAAGAACAGCCATTACTCAAAATCTGTGCAAATAAAAATCTATTTATATCAGAAGAGAGAAAGGGATGCAAGCAATAGCTAAACTAAACAGATGAATGGAATCTGAATGTTCATAAACACTGTTTGGTATGTGCTTTTTGGTATTAAACCAGTTCTAGTTTGGATTCTATGCAGGTATAGACTCATCTCCAAAAACAGCAAATGGAATGCAGCAGAGCAAAACAGGATTAATTAATACACAAGATCAGATACTCTGATGCTATAAATCAGTTGAGAATCAGGCCTACAGTATCTAGATTTAGCATAAAGAAGTCAGTGGATGGCTAAATGTATATATAATGTAGCATTATGGTAAATATTTATGCCTGCATAACTGACAGTAGAATGTGGCCCACTATGATTGTGATTTTGATGATTAGTGTGAAAAATCATGTCCCCAAACAGTCCAGATAGTTTGCAGATACAAGGACAGGAAGCTGAAAGAAAGGAAAAAGAAAGCCTTCTGTGACATTTTTTGATTGTTTGTTTGATTTAGAATATATCAAAAGTGCCAACGCTCTAGCTCCAGGCACACTGCCAATTACCATACTTCAATTTTTAAAAAAATGCAGTATACTCGCACTTTCTACCAAATAACACTATACAACTGAATAAGTCCCCCATACATCAGCCTGTCTCTCAGTTCTTCTACCTTGTTGCAAAAGTTAGCTGACACAAAATAAGGCCCTAGTGTATTCCAGAACCCTTATAAAGAACACCGTCCCAGCCTGCTGCTTTCATTCTGTCATCAGCATGTCTGCTGCTGCCTGAGACTCTGTCTAGTGTGTATACAGGTATCTATGGAATACCTGGATCATGCTAATTTTAATTCATCTTACTTTACTAGTTTAAGAGAGCTTCAGGGAAGCAGACTTGTGTGGATTTACCCCCAATAATTTTAGCATAGGAAATAATTGAATACATAATTATATAATTCCAGTTTCATTACTTTTGACCTCCATACTGTAGTTCTAGATAATAAATTAACCACTATTAGACTTGTGTATGAAAGTTCATTTAAACCGGCTGAGCAAGGAACCTGGAACAAAATTGCTACACCTACTTTAGAGTCATGACAACAGAGTGCAGGTTATAAAAATCAGTAAATCCCAATACATGCTGCAAAATAACTTCCCTAAATCAAATAAGGGTCTGCAACCAGCTTTTGCCTAATAATGGCTCACTAAAGTTTAAATCTGAAGCAGCACTCTTCTCAAAAGCACTAGCTTATTTGACCAATTAATACCACTAGCAGTTTCAGTTTGCTGGATATAAATGTTTAGAATGTAGGAACAAGGATGGGGGACCAACCTTTATAAAGTTCTGAATGAACTAGACCCTGTTCACAAGATACTTGCTCTCACCTTTCCTGGAAGTTAGATTGGCTGGGATGCTCCGGTTGTTGGCTCTTAGGATTGAATGTTTCAGAAGTAGGGCTGTTTTGAAAGTTAGGGGCTTTTAACTGAATCTATTCTTCTGAGACCAGATATGGTGAGCTTTTCTCCTTTTGATGTACCTATATGTTGTTCAGGGTGTGAGGGGGACTAGGGGGCTTTTTGGTTTGTTTTTTTTAATTCCCTGATAACATGATTTCTAATACATAGAGCAGAAAGATGGTCTAATAGTTAGCTTGAGATATGTGAACTTTGGGTTTCTTTCCCAGATCTACTAAAGACTGTGACTCTGGGCCACATGTTTATTCTAAAATCTACTGCATGATTTGGGGGCACATCCAAGAAAGGTCTAAGGGATTTAAAACAGGACTTATGTTGTCTTTCGTCTTTCTAAAACCAAAAACTGTAGGGCAAATTACCCTACTCAGAGGCTCCCTAATCCTGGGAGCACCTGCAACTCATTTTGTGTTCCCTGTTCAGCCTGAAAGTTCAATAGGTACTCAGCATACACATTTTTGGATGACCTTTCTGAAGAACTTAACTCTCCCCATACACTATAGGGATTCTGACTGTCAAACCCTGGGTTTTGGGCCAGGCACATAGAAGTATGTGTTGTAGTATAGGCACAGAGGGGATGTCTGTAAACATGGAATATATGGAGACATCACGCTAGCCCTGGTGCCTGAAGCAGTATAGCTGCATTAGTACAGTGCTCTATCTGGGCTAGTATATCCTGCTTTTAATCTATACTAATTCATTCAGGTGGAATGTCATGCTAATGCGGCTGTACTACTTCCAAATGCAAGCTAGTTCATTCAGAGCTAATTCAGGTATTTTTGTATAGCATTACATTGTGTCATGTAGAAATACCCTAAGTTTTTTACTGGATTTCCCCTTATTCTGACCTTCTAAATGTGATGTTCAGGAAAGTCTCTGCATGGGTAGCTGGCTTATGATGTTTAGCTAGCATGACATGGGGTGCCAATTTTAAAGTGTTCAGAACCACAGCACTTGCACTGGTATACGCCCCAGCAGAATATTGTGCTCCTGTATGGTCCAGAAGATGTTGCTCTAAAAAGCTCAACAGTGTACTTAACAGTGCTCAGAGATTCAAAACAGGCTGCACTACTTACACACATGCAGATGTACTTTTGGGCATTAGACCAAGTGATATAAGAAGAAAGACCCTGACATCATTACTGGCAATAGAGGCAAGAGTTGATGAAAATCACCTGCTCCATCAACTGTTGACTGAAGACCTGAACAGATGGAGGCTTAAGAGGCTTACAAGTCATAAATCGTTTGTACATGAAGCCCACAAGCTCCTGGAAGCAAAAGAGTGGGCCGACCACTGGGAAAGGTCAGACCTATTCCTACAGCATTTTATACCAACATCAAACAAGTCTCCCACTGGGCATGACCTTGACAAAGAAGCATGGGTCAAATTGAACAGACTGAGATCTGGATAGAGACGCTTCAAAACAACACTTCACAATATAAACATTTTGGAGAGCCCCTTGTGTGAATATGGTGTGCAACAAACAGCACGGCACTTAATTAAAAGTTGCAATCTTTACAAATGCCCAGAAGGGATAGATGGAATCTGCATATTGAGCAATAATACCAGACAGTGGCTCATAGATTTGGAAGTTAATATCTGACGCCATACAAAAGAAGAAGCTCTTACTCTGTCTGTGCTGTGATTCCCCATCTGTAAAACACAAAGAAAAGTGTTACTTTAGTCAACATGGTTATAGGGAGGATAAATATATTAAATACTGTAAAGATCTCATATGCTACGGTACTACAAACCATGTATACCCTACACAGATGAAACACAGCTTCTAGTATTTTGGGTGGCAGCAGCAATCGTTTCATTAAAGTGGGAAACACCTTGAGTTATTGTTCCTATAGGATGCATGATAGCTAAGGACCAGAGGAACTGGGTGGCAGAACAAGATCCGTATGGATGTATGTTGTTTCTTGATGATCCCTTGTGATCCCTATGAGAAAGAGGGAAAACTGCAGGTCCTGAAGTGGAACATTTGGCTTCTTTCCCTAAGGGACAAATGATATAAAACATGCACGGTTATATATGTTACTCCTATGTAAGGGAGAATGGGCCCCTGAGAAATTCCATTTTCTTTTGTTTAGAGGAAGATTATCTTTCTTAAAGAGCAGGTTTCTAAAAAGGGAACTCTCTAACATCTATCAATATACTCCAGAATTTTTTTTTAATTATAGAAAGGGTTATGTTCTATGATGATCCCTCAGTCCTCTTCAAAACAGCTCTGTTGAAAGACATTCTTTGAAAATTCAGTCCACCTTTGTGCTAACTTCTCACTGGTTCTGGGGTTTGACTGAGACTACTGATATTTTCCAAAACTTACATTTACATTTTTTGAAGTTAGAATATAGCCTGAGGAATATAGGTATCAACATTTCACCAAATACTATGATAAAGTTCTAGTTAAAAGGAACTGATGTCTGTCTATCCACACTGAAAATATAGGTTGATAATAGAACAATGAATAGAATCTTCTGTAGCATTTTGAACATAGGATAACAGCTGGAGTTTTCAAGTCCATGTGCTATTTCTCAATGCAGTTTGCATAACTGAATAAAAATTGAACTGCTTTTATAGGTTGGGTTAAGCCTCATTGTAACTGGTGAATATAGCAATTGCCCTTTGTTCAAGTTATTTCTAAGGAACAATGCTGGAGAGGGAAAAGTTCAAGTGAATGGTTCAAATGAAAGGCCCCAAAAAATTCACTGAGGAATTTGAAATGCCTGGTAGGGGGCTTCTGTGTATATTGCTTGTGTAAGTGTGTGTGTCTGTGTCTCTGTGTGTGAGACAGAGATAGTGATGGAGATGGAGAGAAGTACTGAAAAACACAGGCAATGCCCCTTAAAGCAGCCTAGATAGAGAGCTTTGGTATTGGGTGTTGACTGAAGGAGCCTTGGGCATATACCTGGGTGGGCAACTGTAACAAGTTTGGGTGAGCTGTTGAGGGACACACACGCAAAATCTTTCAAAAGATATCATTTTAACAAATTATAGATAAAAGACAAATCATATACTAAAAATCTAACATCTACTATAAAATATTTTGATTTTATTTCAAAAAATAATTTTTGTCCTGTTGTATGCTTTTTTGAGTACCGTATACAAAGGCGATTGAATAACAGGTCAAAATAAAATCAAACTCTTGCATATTGTGGGGGGGGGCATGTAGGGGAAGTGGGGGGTTTGGGAGGTGTGTGGGGAGGCTGTGGGGTATGTGTGTTGTGGGGGGTGCACGTGTGTGGAGGGCTGCCCTCATACTAGGTTCTGGAAGCTGGCTACAGCTAAGGGTGGGGGAGGAAGGGAGGGGAGCAGGAGGTGCGTGCAGCAGAGTCCGCTGGGGTGGTTCAGTGAAGATGCAGTCTACTTCCCCCCACAACTGGCTCATGGCTGCCCCTGCAGTGCTCTGCATGGGGCCAAGCCCCACCCACTTCTGCCCCAGGCAACCTGTGCTGCACTCCCACCCATGCTCACTGGATGGCCCCAGCCTTGGCCCCCGCCAGCGTGCACAGCTTCCTGGTGGGGCTGCTCCCAGTGTGGCTGCAGATGCCTGGATGCTGCTCAGTATCTCCTGCCTCCAGTGGCTCCTCCTCCTCCTCTTCCCCTTGCTGTGCCACTCCAGGTTGGGGGGAAGCTGCAGTCAGGCAGCTCCTGCCCCAGCACATGGGGCTCCAGCTCCCAGCCACCCTCTCACAACTCAGCTGCCTGCACATGATTGCTCATCACGCCTGGCCGGTAGAGTGGATGGAAGGTAGCTGGGAGCTGGAGCCCTGTGCACTGGGGCAGGAACTGCTTGGCTGCAGCTTCCCCCAAGCCTAGAGCAGCAAAGTAGGAGCAGGAAGAGGAGGAGGAGCCACTGGAGAAGTGGGGAGTCAAGTAGCACCTGGGCAGCTGCAGCCCCACTGGCAGCAGCCCCACCAAGAAGCTATGCTTGTTGGCCATGACTGGGGCCAGGACCAGGACAGTCTGGTGGCCACAGGAACGAACGAGCTGAGTATAGTCCCATACAGAGTGCTATGAAGGTAGCCATGGGCCAGATCCAATCAGTTGGTGGGCACCTGCCCGTGGGCTAGATCCAATCAGTTGGCAAGCCAAATCCAGCCCACAGAAGGTATTTTGCCCACACACGCTATTTCAGTGGTTTTTAAACTTCCTAAAGTCATGAAACCCTTTCATATCACTTCTTCTGCTGTGGAATTCCTATCCATATCCTGTGAGCTGATGCAGAGCCAGGTGATCATACTGCCTTCTGGCCTGCTCCACCATTACCTTGTTGAACTCACACTAATTTCATGCTAATTTTCTTTTTAACCAACTTTAACTAACTTATATTCATGTATAATTTTATCTTCCATTTAGTTTTACTTAGCTATCCTAGTGCTCATTTTGTATGAATGTGGTATGCATGTGATCAAGCAAGAAAGAAAATGGAAACTAAAGATGCAAACAGCAAGAAAGAAGATAAAAATATCACACCTGCAGAAAAATGGCTGAAGCTAAATCCAAAGGTCATCTCTAACCACAGAAGCTGAGCCACACTCCAGCAGGAAGAAAACAAGTCATCACAGATGTTCAGCTAGCACCCCAAGTCTAACGAACAAGCAACAGATGTGCAGATGCTACTATAAAAGAAAAGACTTTGCGGGGGAAACAACTTCTGCACAGCAATGAGGTATCGATATATATCCGACAGACCCCCGGCCTCCTCTTTCTTGTGTTCAGCCTGGTTGACCACCAAACTGACTTGAGCACCTAAGGACTGGTAACATCCCAATATCTGCAGAATGGTGTAAGTGTGTGTATGAATGTGTATGTTAACATGTGTCTATAAGTATAGTAATTCAAGCAATAAGGCTATAATGCTTAATAGTTTGTGTTATCAATAAACACGGCATATTGCCTTGTCCCCCTGAAAAAGATTGTGCTTATTTTTCTTTATAAAGTATATATATGCCTTAGGCATATAACAACCTCGAATCTTTTTGAAGAACCCCTGATGATGACCTATAGCAGAACCCTAGGATTTCATAGAACACAGTTTGAAAACCGCTTCTCTAGGTTATATAAGCTCCATTCTGGCAGAGAAGGTATTAATAGGAGCCAAAGAGATCATTTAAAGGCCCATTCAGTTGTTGGTACAAATTTCACTGGGCACAAAGTAGATCTGTTTAGCAAAAGGTTATTTCTTTTTAGTTAACCCATTCTTGCTACAAAAATTCAACCAGGAAATAGCTAATTTTTAAGATGTCCTTATTCCATTTCTCTTTACACTAATGTTCACCAAGTAATGCAACATCTTAATTGATTCTAGGTGACTTTTTATACTTTACTGGTGTCTCAGATGGCCGGAGCCAACTCGAGGTGATATATAAATTGCTCGGTCATTTGGGTGGGCTAGTGAATGGAGAGGCAGACAAAGCTTATTGGTTGCAAAAATTTTACTTACGCCGCTTGTAGCCGCGACACAGGTGGTTCCGTCGCTTAAACAACTCCAAGAGTTGCTCCAGCTGGCAAAGCTCAGACCAGCGAATCCGTCCACAAATTAAGCCGGCAGGGAAAGGGTACATCGAAGGATTGTGCTCCGCGACGGGGAGAAGAATCGATAGGTGATCAGTCTATCGATTAGCTTAGCCGCAAGTCAGATCTCTTTCGAGGCACTCTGCAGCGTGCTCAAAGTTCTCCGACTTGGGCAGAAGTCGCACGAAATTTTAAACGGCTAGCAAGCCAATTACTAGCCGCCACATAGGAATAATTTAG
>NW_005842681.1:564148-565342 GCF_000455745.1 Alligator sinensis | reverse complement strand
CCTTTTCCTGCCTGAAACTGTGAAGAATCGAAAGCTCCGAACTGATGTTTGGTTCTATGGCACTTCTCTTTAGCACATGTCTCACAGGCCTGATCTACCTTTTCCCAATCACGCTGAATTCCATATGAGGCCGGCTCTGTAATGGTTCGGCACCAACATTGATGGCAAGCTCGTGGTCCTGGGTGACCCCAATTTTCATGAAGCCACGCGAGGAACGGATTTACTTCAGGACCGGAGATAGATGTGACAGGCAAAACTACGTCGGTCCGGAGTGGATCTTCTAAGAGCTTATCAATGACCTCATGTACTGGATCAGTATCCGGACGGTGGAACTTAGTGTGCCTAACCAACGGGAGTTGTGCAAATTTGGTTAATGTTTTCCAGATGTCTTGCCAATCATTCAAATTTTCGGTGGGAAAGGCTGTACCAGTAAGAATTTTATAAATGTACTGCGAATCGATTGCGATGATTGGAACGGGGAGCGTATCGTCATGATGTGTCAGACAATGTTCTAGTACCTTGAGGAATCCTAACAACTCACATTTTTGGGCCGAATTGTCATCTGGGTCGGCTTGAAATATTTCCTTATCGTGACAAGCCTTGCAATAGTACCCATAGCCTCCGCCATGTCGGGAGGTTCCATCTGAGGCCATCCATGCCGGGGCAGAAGTTCCATACAGTGTAGGGACCTTTTCTTCATCTTCTGGGCTAGGATTAGGCGTCGTATCTTCCAACTTCCAGCAGTGCCAGTTGTAATGGTGGGTAAGCACTAGCATATTCCACGATTTAGGCTCCCCCTGAAAATCCGGCTCGACTTTTTCCGCATCCAGCAAGGGTAACAATGTGGCACCGGGAGCGTGTAACATCCAATGCCCCCTTGCTAACGGCTCCACCAGTTGTTCAGCTAGGAGGATTTTTCCTACAGCTCCATATCGATCTTGTGCCGCTTAAAGCGTCTTATGGGCAGTGTATACTAGCTCACTGCGAGGGTTGTGCACGACAGCCCACACGTTGTTTGTGGTGGATCCCAGGGTTACGGTTAGCGACTCGCCCAGATCGACGGCGTGGAGCTGTGTATTTTTAACCGTGGCTAGCAGGTGAAGCAGATTCCGGTGATCTCTTTTCATCCAAAGCGTGGGTTTTCAGGATTTGTTACGGATCTGTCGCTGCAACTTGGTGAGGAGCGCCAAATCA
>NW_005842681.1:563422-563979 GCF_000455745.1 Alligator sinensis | reverse complement strand
TGATGTCATCTACAGGATGTAGGCATGACTTTTCCTCATTGATCGTCCATCCCTCACTTTGAAGGTGAGCGACTAGTTGGTTGACTATACTAACAACCATGGAACTATCACGACCCATGATGGCAATATCATCGACATAACTCCAGATTCTCAATTCCTCCTCTGTGGGAAGAGAGTGTGAGGCTTGAAAATTCTTTAGGGTATTATTCATGGCACCAGTAGCTAGTGATGGAGAGTTGCGATATCCTTGTGGACAAACTGTCCACCTGTACATAGTGCCATCAATGCACATATTTAGTATTCCTTCCGGGTCAGTTATTGGGATGGAAAAGAACATGTTTTTTAGATCCAATGTGACTCCGACCCACTTACTTTGTTGGAACTGTGCCATCTCAAACATACATTGTGGCAGAGTAGAAGGATTAGGTTGTTGGAGTACTTGACATCTTTTGTTAACCTCTCTATAGTCTACGACTAGCCGGGCTTCGTTAGGCTTTCCAGGTTTCGCAACTCCCCATCCTGATGACAGGTAGGTGCTAGCAGTTACGGTCTTAATA
>NW_005842681.1:556948-562803 GCF_000455745.1 Alligator sinensis | reverse complement strand
CTTCTCTTGTGGAGGCTGAACAGGTTCAGGTCCCTTAGCCTCTCCTTGTAGGGCTTGCCCTGCTGCCCCCTGATCATGTGGGTGGCCCTCCTCTGAACCCTCTCAATGCTGTCCACATCCCTCCTGAAGTGCAGCGCCCAGAACTGGATGCAGTACTCCAACTGTGGCCTGACTAGTGTCACACAGAGGGGGAGGATCACCTCCTTGGACCTGCTTGAGACATCTGTGGATGCATGACAAGGTGTGGTTGGCCTTCCTGACTGCGTCCCCACACTGTCGGCCCATGTTCATTTTGGTATCGATAATGATTCCAAGATCCTTCTCTGCCTCTGCACTGACAAGAAGGGAGTTCCCCAGCCTGTAGGTATGCTGCTGGTTCTTCCTCCCCAGGTGCAGCACCTTGCACTTGTCAGTGTTGAAACCCATCCTGTTCTCATCTGTCCACCCCTGTAACCTATCTAGGTCTGATTGCAGCCTATTCCTCCCTTCTAGCATGCCCACATCCCCCCACATCTTGGTGTCGTCAGCAAAGTTGAATAGGGTGCTTTTTACCCCCTTGTCCAAGTCACTGATGAAGATGTTGAATAGCACGGGTCCAAGGACCAAGCCCTGGAGGACCCCACTGCCCACATCCCTCCAGGTCAAAAATGACCCGTCCACCACCACTCTCTGGGTGCGGCCCTCCAGCCAGTTAGCAATCCATTTGACTGTGTAGGTGTCGACACCACAGTCCCCTAGTTTTTTGATGAGAATGGGGTGAGAGACAGTGTCAAAGGCCTTCCTGAAGTCCAGAAAGACTACGTCCACTGCTACCCCTGCGTCTAAGGATTTTGTGACCTGGTCATGGAAGGCCACCAGGTTGACCTGACAGAACCTGTCTCTAATGAACCCATGTTGGTTGCCCCTAAGCATAATCTCCCCTGCTAGGGAGTGTTATTTTTAGGAAATTCTCCATAGAAAAGGATAGTCTCACCAGTTTGTAATGAATAAGACATGTTCATTTGCAACTACATATAGCCATTATTTTAAAATTAGTGTCCCTTTTGGCTAATCAGGAGGATACACTATATACATTTTAAAGCAATTATATGTTTAGCTGACATTCATTCAGATTCTTAATTTTTAAAACTCTTATTTTATATTTCTGATGTCTGAAAACAATGAATAATCTCTTATTTACTACTTGATTACTTTTTTTTGTGTGTCAAGCTGCATTTGGATGGTAATTTGAATTAAATTACAATGCAAAAAATTAGCATTTTAAATAATGTAACCAATCAAAACAAAGTTAAATACTGAAAACATAATACAATGTTTATCAAAATGTATTATGCACTTAAAACTGACTGATTTATTAAGTAAAACGGTATTATCTGTAGCTAGTGAACAGAACTAGTGATACCTGTTTGCCATGTTTTTGACATTTTAGAATTAATGGGTGCTTCCACATGTGCACTTAGTTGCAACTAAATTTAACGCACATTAGTGTCTCGGACGGCCGGAGCCGACTCGAGGTGATTTTCGAAATTACTCGTTCGCTGGGCGGGCTGGTGAATGGAGAGGCAGACAAAGCTTAATGGTTGCAAAAACTTTACTTACGCCGCTTGTAGCCATGACGCAGGTGGTTCGGTCGCTTAAACAACTCCGAGAGTTGCTCCAGCTGGCAAGGCTCAGACCAGCGAATCCGTCCACAAATTAAGCCGGCAGGGAAAGGGTACGTCGAAGGATTGCGCTCGGCGACGGGGAGAAGAATCGATAGGTGATCAGTCTATTGATTAGCTTAGCCGCAAGTCAGATCTCTTTAGAGGCACTCTGCAGTGTGCTCAAAGTTCTCTGACTTGGGCGGAAGTCGCACAAAATTTTAAACGGCTAGCAAGCCAATTACTAGCCGCCACGTAGGAATAATTTAGAACTGGCCAATAGCGGGACACAAATTTTCATTCAAATGGCAGGAACTCTCTTGCACTGGGGTTTTCTGTTGCAGCAGAAAAACGTTTGCTGTGCTAGAGGCTCTCATGTGGTGGGAAAATTCCATCGTGCCTAGGCACCAAAATCATTGGGTTGTGACAACTGGTAGTATCTGAATGCATGAAGCAAACTAATTAATTTTTGCATGTGTTTTTTCTCATCCTCAGCCCAGGAGAAGGAGTGTGTGCAATGTCTCGTTCTTCAAATGTCTCATTCTGTGATTTGTGAGAAACACATATTAAAGAAAGACAAAGAAAGGTGCTGTGCATGTTGTATGGAAGAAGCTGATGTTTGTGATGACCCTTAGTTTATGTAAGGTTTCATTCCATGATCCTGGGCTGGCCTCTAAAACTCTCTTCAAACTTTTCTCTGTCTTCCACTGCTCTTGGTTGCATCATATCTGAAATTACTTGTACATTCATCAGGCTAGAGCTTACTTCATCGTACCTATCTTGTGAGGTGCCTCACTCTGGGAGCTAGTTCTCTATCCAGCTAATATTGTATTTAGAATTACTGACTGGTATCTGTAAAGTGTTTACTCAGGTAATGTGCTCTTCCACTAGAGAATGATTCATTAAGACAGTGGGGCCAAGCTTTTTGTCAGGCATGCCATAAATTAGCTCCACACCCTCCCCAAGTGCCACACTAATCCCAGTCCCTTGCCAAATCTGCTTCTCTGCTTGCTACTCCCTGCTCTGTGTTCCCTGCATGATCTGCTGCTTTACTTTCTGCTCCCTGCTCTGTTTTCTGCTCCTTGACCTATCTGCAACTCTGCTGTTTGTCCCCTCCCCCTTCTTCCACATGCCACTTGTGGTATGTGTACCACAGGATGGCCACCCCTGCATTAAGATAATAGGAAAAGTTAACTTAGACTCGAGGCCCAGTCTATCCAGGGATTTGGGGAGATTCAAAGCTGTCCTGCTGCAAGGAATATAGGAAGACTCCACAAGGCAAAAACAAAAACATTCTTTTTCTATGTCACTACTGATTAGTTTTATGCACCAAGTTAATTCATTGTTTCTATTCTAAGAATGCTTCTATCTCTCTACAAATTAGTCCATCTTGACATTAACTCTTTAAATGACCTTTTCAAAAGCAGTAGAGTATTGGGTGTGCATCCTCTTTTCAGTCCTACTCCATCTAAGCGTGTCAATGGCTTCTTTACTTCCTTCTGACTTAAATCATGCCCCTGGGCTATATCAATTTTCTGTGATAGTAATACATTGATTGGAGTTAATTCCCCTCATGTGGGCACTAAGAAAATAATTTCCATATTTACTCTAGAAAGACTTTAGCTTGGTTGTGAAAAAAGAAGCACCATCTTGCATGCTACAATTGTGTGGAATTAATAGAGTATCTGCACAAACTCTTCTGATGCAGTGACTGAGTTTTTTAAACTTAATGTTTATTTGATAGAGACTATTCTGACACCACTAGTCTTGTATTTAATGGAGATTTGGGATGTTCCATGGGATTTCATAGATTCTAAAGCCTAGAAGGACAATTAAAATTAGGTAGCACAGGAATTCACCAGTGTTCCTGCTTTTAATGCAGTAACTTGTCAACAAGTTAGACCCTGTGTCCATTCTTTATTTTTGTAATCCGGGCAGTACTCCAAGAGGTACCCCCTTGACGATTGCAGGGATCAGAGCAGGTGCACAAGCGCTGTGAGAAGTGTAGAGACCCTCCTCCCCCTATAGAACAAAGCCAGATCACTAATGGGGACTTAACCATATACCCTTTAATGAGAGAACAGTACTGGGAACATAACCACTATAAACCAGAGGGTATAGGGGACACTACAATGCCCTGAAGGGGCAGGATTCAACAAAGGTTAGACACTTACAATCATAGACATATTCATCCAGTTGACAAAAGACAGGGTTAATACAATATAAAACACAAACAGCAGAACAAACAATACTGGTTAGTGAAACATAAAAATCACAAAATAAAAAACGTCAAATAACAAGGAATAACAAGCCTAGGTAGGGGAGGGGGGGAAGGAAAAACACAATGGCCCCTTTCCACTGCAACAGGAATTTCTCCCTGTCACTTCACTCAGCCTAAGTCATCCCAGCTGGGAATTGAACTCAGATCTCCTACATAGTAGGCAGAAATTCTACCACACAGCAACCAGTGCTAGCACAAGCTAAACTGCTAGGGGTCTTGACTTTCCAGGAGCCCTGGCCTCGCATCGAGCTTCCTGGCCTCTTATTGGAGGAGCTGGAAGCAGAGCTGGGAACTTCTCAGGTCGCTGCTCAGATCCTTGCTGGAGCAGGGGAGTCTCTCCTGCTGGCCACAGCCTCTCGTAAGGGATGCTGGAGACCAGCAGGAAGCCTCTCCTGCTGGCTGCACGCCACGCTGCTGAGGGTCCAACTGCTGCCTGCAGGTCCCACTCCTTCAGGTTCTTCTGGGGCAACTGCTCCCGCCCCGCTGGCCCAGCTCTTGCCAGCTCTTTGAAACTCCTTCCTTGTGGTCCCTCGCTGGTCTCCCCTGAGTCAGCTGCACTGCCCCTTTTATCTCCCTCCAGGTGACCCAAGGGGCCAATCAGGGAACATGTAGGGTGAGTCTCTGGGCCTGATTGGTGAGGAAAGGTCCTCCAAACATCTTTTATCCTTTCAAAACCCCTGGGCCAAATCATTACCAACTAGCCTGTCATGTTTTCAGAGTCCATATGACATCCCTTGGTAATTGACTCCAAGTGTAACTTACTGTAACAGAGCACAGGGGTGCTCTGTTACTCCTAGGAGCATGGGAAGCAGCAGGGAGCTTGCAGATGGTCACAATCCCTAGTTAGGCACAGTTGCCTGACTGGGATCAGGTCCTAGCTGTTCCTTATAAGAGCAGTGCCCCGAACAGCAAAGCTAACAGTCTGTTGCCAGCAGCCAGAACACCAGCCGCCTGGAGCTGCTGCTCGTGACATCTTGGAGGTAAGGGCAGGAGCTATGGGATGGCTGGAGGCTCCTGGTCCTGGAGCATGACCTAAAACTACACCCTGCTGGGGTTCAATGGTGTGGTGGGGCTGCTTGTGGCGGGGCAGCTTCCAGGAAATGCCATACCTGGGGCCTACCCAGTGAAGGGCGAGTATGGGACGCCAGAAAGCCTCAGCCCCCACTGCCTTGTGAGTGACTCCATGGAGGGAAAAAGCTAGGGGAGCACACCCCGAAGGACAAAGCAAGGGCCCAGGCTCACTGTGAGTTCTGAGGTGGGCTCCTGCCAAGTGAAGGGGCTGGAGACAGCACCCAGACTCATGGAGGCTGCACTAGGGAAGCAGAAGTGAGGCTCCATGGGGTGGGGCCCTGAGCCTATGGGGAACTATGTGAAAAGCTCCTAGGACAAAGGGATAAAGGAACTGTGAGCCCAGAGTAGGGCAGGGGATAAGCCCATGTAGGGCAGGGGAATAGGGGTTGGAACCCAGCATGGGGCTCGAAGCCTGAATGGGAATGGGGCTGGGAGCCCTGAGTTGCTAGGGGCTGGGAGCCCAGAATTGGGATGGGGCTTGGAGCCCTGAGTGAGGAACAGGAGGAGAGCCCAGTGTTAAGGCACTGGGACTATGAGCTCCAGTGGGGAGTGAGAGTCCCATGTGAGACTCTGGAGCTTGGGTCCCAGTGTAAGGCACTGGAAGAACATGGATGCCATCTGTGAGGCATGGGACACAGTACAGGGTGTCTCGGATGGCCAGAGCAGACTCGAGGTGATTTAGAAATTGCTCGTTCGTCAGGGCGGGCTGGTGAATGGAGAGGCAGACAAGGTTTAATGGTTGCAAAAACGTTTACTTACGCCGCCTGTAGTTGCGACGCAGAAGGTCCGGTTGTCTGAACAACCACGTGGGTTGTTCCAGCTGGTGGGGCCCAAGCCAGTGAATCCGTCCGTAAATCAAGCCC
>NW_005842681.1:555010-555977 GCF_000455745.1 Alligator sinensis | reverse complement strand
GAACTTGTGGATGAGACTGATGAGGGTGAGGTATTGAGATCCATACTAACTCATCTGGCTGGAACTTGGGTTTCCAAGGTAGGGGTTTCTGGACATTAGCTTCATCCCATAATGGTTTGGCAGTGTTCAACGAGATGAGAACATCATGATTGAACTTGGTCCAATTTTTAAACGTCCCTCCTCCTCTGAGGCGGAGTTGTTCTTTGTACAGGCCTATGTGTCTTTCCACAACGCTATTGGACTGCGGGTGGTACGGCAGATGAAGATGTCATGCTACGTTGTGAAGACGAGCAAATTTATCCAGAGCATTACAGTTAAACGGGGGTCCTCCATCAGACTGAATCTCATGAGGGGGTTGCCAGGTGGCAAATACCGCAGTCAAGGCTGCAATAACAGCAGTGGCATTGCTCTTTCGCAAGGGAATGACCTGTAACTGTCTTGTTCCCAAGTCCATGACAACTAGTCCTTTATTTGTTGGTTTAGACCCGGGGGGGGGTCTTAACAGATCTACCTGCCAAACCCTTCCTGCCTGAAACTGTGAAGAATCAAAAGCTCCAAGTTGGTGCTTGGTTCTATGGCACTTTTCTTTTGCACATATCTCACAAGCCTGAGCCACCCCTTCCCAATCACGCCTTGCTCTGTATGAGGCTGGCTCTGTAATGGTTTGGGACCAACGTTGATGGCAAGCTCGTGGTCCCGGGTGACCCCAATTTTCGTGAAGCCACGCGAGGAACGGGTTTACTTCAGGACCAGAGGTAGATGTGATAGGCAAGACCATGTCGGTTCGGAGTGGGTCTTCTAAGAGCTTATCAATGACCTCATGTACGGGATCAGTATCCGGACGGTGGGACCTAGTGTGCCTAACCAACGGAAGGCGCACAAATTTAGTTAACGTTTCCCAAATGTCTTGCCACTCATTCAAAATTTCAGTGGGAAAGGCTGTGCCAGTAAGAATTTTATAGATGTA
>NW_005842681.1:538553-551349 GCF_000455745.1 Alligator sinensis | reverse complement strand
TCAGGGCGGGCTGGTGAATGGAGAGGCAGACAAGGTTTAATGGTTGCAAAAACGTTTACTTACGCCGCCTGTAGTTGCGACGCTGATGGTCCGGTCGTTTGAACAACCACGTGGGTTGTTCCAGCTGGCGGGGCCCAAGCCAGTGAATCCGTCCGTAAATCAAGCCGGCGGGAAAAGGGTACGTCTGGGATTGCGCTCGGCGACGGGAAGAAAGATCAATAGGTGATCAGTCTATCGATCAGCTAGCCGCAAGTCAGATCTCTTTAGAGGCACTCTGCAGCGTGCTCAAAGTTCTTCGACTTGGGCGGAAGTCGCGCAAATTTTTAAACAGCCAGCAGTCCAATTACCAGCCAGTATGTGTGAATAATTTAGAGCTGGCCAATAGCGGGACACAAATTTGCATTCGAATAGCGGGAACTCTTTGCACTGTGCATTTCGGTGCTGCAAGGAAGAAATGCATCCTGCAAATTGGCGGGAAGTCTCTTGCACCGAGGTTCTTCTGTGCAGCAAAAACCTTCGCTGTGCAAGAGGCTCTCATGTGGCAAGAAAATTCCATGGTGCCAAGGCACCAAAATCACTGGGTTGTGACACAGGGAAGGTTGGAGCCGTGCATATAAGCCCTTTGCATCAGGGCAGGTAAATGGGTCGTCTCCTGCCTTATTGCCATCTTCTAATTGTTGCCAACTAAGGCATGGCAGTTGCCCAGAGATGAGTGAGCGGGCCAACAATCTGACCAGCCCCGGGACGCCCACTTTTTACTCTTACCTTCATTTTTTTCAGAAAAAGTATATTATTTTCAGTTTGAATTTTGCTGACTTCATCTTCCAGACATTGGATTTTATGTTTATGTTCATAGAGTAGATAGCACAGAACTAAAATGTTGCATGACGTGCTAAAGTCAACTCTGAGACAAAGTGGAATGTCTCTATGCATTTTAAAAGTTAATTTGGATATAAATCCAAAAAATGACTTGGGAACATGGGACTACAAAGGGCCTCCTGGGTTATCAAATTCAGCCCCCTCCATTCTCAGTCAATTGTTAACCTACAGAATGTCCCAGATTTTCACTTCAAACTCTCACTGTTCATAAGGAACAGTATTTGAAACACCAAGAACACTCTATAATAGAGGTGCATGCATTGTGCACAAGATCGGGAAGGGGGCAGTAAGTAGAACAGCAGATTGGGCAAGGGAAGGAGATTAGAGTGGCACTCCCATAGGACACAGCCTTAATTTGTGGCATGCCTGCCAGAAAGATTGCCCCCCTCTGCTCTATAATGTGCCACTGATAAAAAGTAGAGGAGATTAAATACTGCCAGTGTCCTGCTACTGCAACAACAAGGAAGAAGTTGGTTAATATATTCACATAAGAACCTAGAAAAAGGCTGGTACCATGCCTCAGTTTGGTACAGACAACCAAACTACAATCCTGACAATTCCTGCTCAGTTGCTATCCAACAATGGAATTGCCTAAACTGCATCACTACCTTGTTTGTCACCTTAAATGTTTGCTTATGGACGTGTACAGAATTGCTTCAGTCTTGACAGCTTGATCAGCCCTGAGCCAATTCAGGATCCAGAATCTAGACATTCCTCTGCCTCATTGCCTACAAAGAGAGCAAAACTGAGCATAACATAGTAGTCTATTAGGCCTGGAAAGGGAAGACGTAAATTCTAGTCCCTGTTCGAAGGACTAATTTTGCATTTTAAAGGCATCACTGGTTGCATCTACATGTGCATTAATACACCTCTTCTAATGTGCATTATATTTAATACCTCCAGGCACTTTTACACATGCTCCAGGGGTGGAGGGGCAACACTTTTAATTAAAGCATCACAGTGTCTTGTGTATCAACATCCTCAAGCTTCAAAATGGTGGCAGGAGTGCTTGAACTAAAGCTCGTTTCTACAAGCTTTTGTTCAAGTGCCTCTGCCACCCTTTTGAAGCACAGGGATGCTGATACATGAGACACAGGAGACTGCTGGAGCATGGTAATTGCTACGCTCCAGCAGACTCAATTAATTGAGCCTGCTCCAACGCACTGTAAGTATAGCACATTGGAGCAGCCTCTGAGCTTGTGACCAGGCACCCTCCAATGTGAAGTACTAAATGAATGCACATTAGGCTGCGCTAATGCACAGTAGTGCATAAATGAATGTGCATTAGGCTGTGCTAATGCACAGTAGCATATTTGCACACTTAATGATGCTTAATGTACAGTAGACTATTTTATTGTGCATTAGCATAATGTCCACTTTTTTACATGATGCTTTAATGCGCAGTAAAATAGTCTATTGTGCATTAAAGTGCGTGTGTAGATGTGCCCACTGGATGCATCTACACATGCACTTAAATGCGCTGTAGACTAATTTGCTGTGGTGTAAATCATCACAGTTTACACATGTGACACTATTAGACCACAGCAAGCTAACTGTCGCTGCCATAAGATAGTACTGTTGGGGACAGTTCTATCTTACAGCATTGGAAATAACTGAGCTTTTTTGTGGGAATGTGAATGGAAACAAAGAAACAGATCAATAGTTGAGATATTAATCTAGAAATGAATCTGTTCTTATCCTGAAAATTGGTGTGCTTCTATATGAAAAAAAATGGATGAAATTGAGATCTCACCTGTCTTCTTCCCCAGGAGCAGTAGAAAGATAAATGAAGACAAAACGAAATAAACGGAACACAAAACAAGCTGGTGAATACAGTATATAGAATAAGGCTACAATCTTACTTTAAGAAGGTTTTAAAATAAATGGTTTATTGCATATTTAAACAACTTGGCCCTTCCTCCCTTCCAAGGACAGACAGACATTTGAACTTCCAAAGCAGTGCACCAGAATGAAATATTTTCAATAGGGTAAATTAAATGCCATGACACACAGTACTTACGTGCGCTACACCAGGGCTATCCAGCTGGTGGCTTGTGGGCCACATGCAGCCTGCAAGGCATTACACTGTAGGCCCTGGACTCTGGCCTGGCCACTGCTCCCTCCTCCATGTCCTGTCATTGTTCCAAAGGTGGGATAGTGCGACAGCACAGGAATCTGAAGGTGAGTCCAGAGCTGCAAGGGTGGGAGAGCGGATATGCACCATGTAGTGTAGTCATGAGCAGGGCACCCAGTGCAGCAGTCAGGGGATACCCACATTGGCATATGGTATAGTGGAGTGTAAGAGGGGGTGCCTACATGGTGTGCAGCCCAGTGGCCCATGCCTTGCCCTGTGTGGTTCGTGAGGCACGTAGCTGCCCTGTGGCTCCTGGATGCTTAGAAGTTGGACAGCACTGTGGTACATTACAGGACCTCAGACAAAAGTGAATGACAATGTATCATAGAGATGTAGACATAGCTCTTTAAGAGGTTCTTATTGCCTTGCTTCTGGGCTTTGCCATTGCTAAAGTCCATTTTTATCTTCTTCCCCACTAGAGATGAGAAGAAAATGAATAGATTCCTGTCACTGTGTGTGAGGTTGACTTGGGAGCTGCTTGCCCCAGGGGAGGGGCGATGCCCACCTGAAATAGCCTCAGCCCGTGAAGAGAAGTAGCCCAGAAAGGGCTAGTGACAGGTGGAACTCACCTGCAGGTGCTGGAGCTGAAATTCAAGAGTGGTGCGCAGCACTGAAGCACTGCTTTAAAAGTACGTGCACCCTGTGCATAAGAGGATGCACTGGGAGTGATGTATAAAAGGTGTGCCCAAACGTGCAGAGGAGCTGGGTACCAGAGACAGTGAAAGGCAGCCAAGTCCTGGAGTGGGAAGGAGGCAGTGGAGACAGCCCTTTCCTCTATCCTGGCCAAAAGTCCAAGCTGATGAGCCAGGCAAAAATAGCAGGAAGAGACCCCTGACTCCAGTAGGCCTGGAAGAAAGAGGCTCTGTAGTCCAACAGGGGAGCCGGCTGAGAGAGAACTCGGAGGAGTTCTCATCCATGAGGTGGATGAACCTGAAGAGCTGAGAAGACAATAGAGTCTTAGAGCAGTGAAGAGCACTCTAGAGTGAAAGTGTGAGAACCCCGCATAGTGCCAGATGCAAGGCGCTGCGGGACTACGATTAAGTTTGGTTTGGTTATTCATTTTATATATGTTTACAGGTGCTTCAAGTATGTGCACCTCCATCAACACTTTGTAATAATTGAGTTGACTTTTTGTTAAGATTGGACTTAAATTTTGCCCTGACTGGGTCACAGTCAACAATACAGATGTGGTCCTCAGAGGGACTGTCCAGGACTTTGATGCCTATTACTTGTGACAAAAACGTGTACAGCCTATAACTGATGGTCACAGGGTACACAGCTAGTCCTGTATTGCAAAACACCATTGATCTAACACCGCAGTTGGCATATGGAAGGGGTGTAGGGAAGGTGAAGCCCCAAAAAACATGCCTAGGAGAATTTCCTCTAAAGGGAATGAGATCTCTCACTATTGGAACCTCCCTTTTCTGGTATTTATTTTTTTTCTATTGTAATAATGTCGTGGTGGGCAAACAAAGAGGGAATTTATTTCCTCCTCTTTTGGGAGCACACTCCTAAGAGCCAAGGAGGAAAAAAGGGGCATAGAACACCTCACATAGTGGGGGACATGGATAGACATGTGAGTCATCACACTTTTTGCCCTGACTGCGTCTTAGCTCATTCATTCCTTGAACCACTAGCACATCTTCTGGGCCTAGCCCTACCAACATTTTTGACCCTGTTGTCCTGTTGGCAATTATGCAGAAGACAATTAAACCCAGAAGACATCCTGTGTGTGTTTGGTAATTCTTCACATATCAACAGATGTTAGAGTATGTTTAAAACTTAGAAATTATAGACATACTTGGGTAGTTCCCTCTTGATACTGGCACAGGCATGGATCCTCTACATGCAAGCCTGTACCACCAACTCCTTGAGAGTTGTTCTGCTCTTGCTACTGCCCAGGGACCTGAAAATCTCAAATAGAGTGCATGGACACCATCACTGCTATGGTGGAGCAGGTAATGTCTTGTAAAAAGCTTCAGAAACCCATGTGTATGCAAAACAAAAATTTGTCAGAAAGAGTTAAGGTTGAAAGTGTGGCACTTAGTCCTTTTCTTACTAAAAATTCTTCACTGGTTGTAGAAATTACACACTGTTTAAATCCCAAAGTGTAAGAATGGTTGGAAATGAACATCTAAGAGCTCCAGCCAATGTATAGGTAAGTTACTATGGCTGTTTCTCTCATGCTGTTACCCAAATATAACTTTGTCCCCTAAGATAAACAATCCCATAATACAAAAAGATTAAAATAATTATTACACTGAGATGAAATGCAAGATGCAAAATTAAAGAAGACTGTTTTTTTCTTAACTAAGTTTGGGAGAGCAGGGCATTAAACTGGGCTAGGCAAACACATGCTTATAAGCATTTTATGAATGATAAATATTTGCATGTGTTTCATCCTTGCAATTATGAGAGTAAGAAATGTTCAGAAGAACTCACTGTTCCAATTTAAGTCAACGTTGCCACTGATTTCAGTGGGACCATCATCATTGGCAGCCATCAGTCTCAGGAAACCATCGGGACTGTGCCTTTGGTAGGTTACCAGGTACCACCACAGCTTCTTGAGTGGCTGAGGAGTCCAATGCATGACAGGCAGACCCTCCAGCAAGTTGCACATACAAACTTGGTTGAGCTTGTACTCGGTATAGTTTTGTCTTGCCTCTTCTCTAGCTTAGCACTGACCCTATGCATCTTGAAGCAACAAAGGCCCTGCTTCATGGCGGCTTTCCACCTGCAGCGGTCTGCAGCAATTGATTCTCAGCATTGGCCATTGATGCACAGCTCACTAAGGTTTTTCTTGCAAACATCAATAAAATGGAGTTTGGGCCATCCAAGTTGATGCTTGCCAGTGGCCTGCTCAATGTAGAGCATGTCCTTGGGGATTTGGCTATTGCTCACACAGTTCACATATCCTAACTGTGAAGAAGTTCTAACAAAAAAACAAACTGAAAAAGCAGAAAAAGGGATTGAGCGAGGAGAGTGGCGATTCAAAAGCAGCTGTTCCCTGCATCTTAACAAGCCGGCGGCGGGACGGCATGGCACAGAGGAGGAGACAGGAGAAAAAGGGGACTCCAAGAGTGAGAGCTTGAAGAAGACGATGGGGCTGGGGAGACCCCAGAGATTGGTCAAGCGTGCTGGGGAAGGCACGACTAAAGGAGGAGACTGGGAGTCTCCAGAGTATGTAAATTGACTCTAGGATTGCACAGAGAAAAAATAGAGGTACAGCAGAGACAAGCTGTGAGGAAAAAAAGAGCCATGGATGCTCCTGAGAAAAAAAGAAACAAAATGTTGAGATTGCTCTGATTTGCTTTTGGTTTTGTTTTACATTGATGGGAACTAACTGTTCTTCAAGGGTGCTTGAGGGGAGAACAAGGAGAAAGCCGGAGTTGAAGCTACTTCTACACCCTAGCAGAAGGAACGCGGGAGTGTCCCGAAGGGATTAACAGGATAGGATATTGCATAAGAAGAAAGGAAGGAAGAAAAGGAAAGTAAAATTTTCTGTATAGATAAGAAACTGTTCCAAAGTTAACTATATACTGTTGTATGTTGCTAAAGAAGAAACTTCATAAAAGGTGTTTACAAAAGACTAAAGAAAATAAATAAACAGTTGTAAATAGCCAAGATCCATGTTTGTGAAATAGTTGTGAATGTAAAAGAAAAAAGAATAATAAAGAGAATTGTTCAACTCTAATACAACTGGGATTCGAGTGATGACATAAATCTTGGGAGTCAGTCAAGAGAGGCATCACATAGGGTGGGCAACTGATAGGAACCTCGATAGATTGCCAGTATCCTACTATGGCAATAATACCTCCCGACTAATAACATCAAAATGAATAAGGACGTGGCAGGAGAGAGTCGGACTAGATGCAGGAGGCCATAACCAAGGCAATCAGGGGAAACATCACACTAACTAACGGAGGCATCTCTGATAGGATCAAGTTGAGGTCTCAGTGAGTATGAATAAATTGTATAATTTCTTTCAATATTTTAGTTTTAAAATATCTCCTAAGACAACTTGGAACAGGTATGGATAAGCTTGTAAAATTCCTATTTCTGCTGTTTTCTACAGTGGATATGTAAAAAGAATTGAGTCTCTTTTTCCTTTCTGTTTGCAATTTTCTGTAGCACATCCATACTTAATGCCAGAAGTACAGTTCCAAAAATAATCACCATCCTTTTCTCCATTAAAAACCTCTGAAATTGGTTAAGCCCTTTTTTATTATTTATAGAGGCCTGTACATGCTTCTGAGCTTGACCCAAAGCCCTTGAAATTAATGGGAGTTTTTTTCCATTAAGTTGCACGGGCTTTGGACCAAATGCACATTATTCTAGACACACCTATTGTCGTCTTCTTTTCTTGTTCATTTCTGAAATACAGATCCAGGGAAACAATGAGCTCTGCAGCTAGGTTGAATAATATTTCTATTGTAAAATATCTGAGGTTTTAATGCAGAATCAAAGTTCCATTTTGCCTGATCAAAATAACGAAAGAAAAATAAACTAAACTATAAAACCTATTTCCATTTTTGATGTATAGGAAACTCAGAAATCAAATCATTTGAATATAATTTAAAACATCATTCTGACTACTCTGACTAACTCTCCTATAGTTAGTAAAACTTAAATTTTTAATTTGTACATTAAGTTTAGAATAGTATATGGGGATCAACGAGAGCCACTTCCACACAGGTAGCATCTCCAACCAGAGCTCCTGAACCAACAAAAATGCCAAAGCACACAAAGTAAAGATATGGACACCGTTTTTGTCATATGAAACAAGAAATATAGTGCATGAAATACAATATAAATATGAATGATGTGGAAAGGACAGAGGTGTGTTCCATATTGTGAGAGATCTAATGTGCCATATTCAGGCTATGCAAAAATCTAAAAGGGTAGATTGTTAGAAGCCAAAGCCAGATGAAGCAAACATACACACAAATAAGAATTGGGCACAAAATTTTATCACAATTATATTTTTCATTTGATCTCATCTTTTATGTTTGTCTTTCACATCTTCAGGGCAGTGACTATATATTTTGTACTGTGTAGCACCAAGTATTTGGCACTAAAGGCTCCATCATACACCAGGAAAATTAATAGGAATTTGATCCATGACTTCAGTAAGAGCTGTAAACTGTCCATAAGCAGTAATAAATTTTTAATTCTGTGTGTATTTCATTGAGCGTTAATACTTTCGTATCTTGCAAGATGTTGTATGTGATTGAGAAACAGAAATATATATTTTTGAATAATGATGCTAAAATATTGCGCACACAACATTTTTATGAAAAAGACTATCCAATGGCATTGTCTTTTTTCTTTGTCAGATCAATCAATTATTTATTGATTTATTAATTGTGAGAAGATGCATAAAATTAAAAGAGATTGCAATACACATAGGAAACTAGAGGCAAAGATATCAGACAGATTTTGCTGGGATATGCAGTTTCTAGCTTGTAAGCTCTGCTACTGACCCAGTTTTCCTAAATATTTACAACATTTCCTTACATTTACATATTACAGGAAATATAACATATTTATATTTTATAGGAAACTATCAAACTGGCCCCTAACCCAATGGTTCTCAGTTTTTCATCTTGTGGCCTTTAGAAACTACTCATCATGTAGGCCATCTCCTCCCACCTCATTCTAGTCCCCAAATTACCCTGCTGAAACTGCAGAGGTAGTTTAGGTGAATATGACATAGCAGAACATTAAGGATATTGACCATTAAAGAGTCATGCTGATACGATGCTTATGTCCCCATGTTACATCTGTGCTGTTTAAGGTTATATTCCCTGAAGCTGCTGCTGCTCAAGTGTCTCCAGTCACCCTGTGGTTTGTTTCTATTCTCTGGCACATTTGTCACCATCTGAAAATGTGTTGCTGACTTTAAGGAAAGAAATACTAACATCGACAGGCATTAAGGAGCCACATAGAGTGCTGAGAATTGTTTGGTTTATTAGTTTAAAATATTTTTGAAAATCATAGGAGTTCTTGAGTGGGCTATCACTGTCCAGAAACATCATTGCTTCATGACTATGAGAGTTTCACCTTTCTCATTTGTACTGCTTCAGTACACAGAGGGTACATCTGCACTTCACAATGCATTACCACTGTGTAGACTTATCCAGTTAGGACTAAGATGCCACCAAACCACGGCAGAAGTGATGAGGCCTACTCAGCTGCATACACCTGAAGCTGGAGCTCCCTTTTCCCAGAGTAAATAAACAACATGCATACAATGCACTTAATGAGTTTTAAATCACCATTCCACTTTATCTGATCCAATTAGTATCTTCATCACATTACTTTCAGGTAATTTCCTGTTGATCATCGAAAGCAGCTATGTTTAATGGTCTGGAACAGAAATAGGTCAATAAAATGTTTGTTGTATGTATGTTAACAGTGTACCTACTACGTGTATAAACTTGATTTAAAAAATCTAACTAGAAAAGGCAAACTCCATTCCTACTAGCAAACCAGTCAGCTATTACACTGTATCAAGGAAACAACGAAGTGATGTTTAACAACCATCTTATTTGCTATCTACTACTTGAAAAAAAATTAAATCTTTATAATATGTTAAATAAATAGGAAAATCAGTCTTAACAACTTGACTATCTACTTCTCCCACAAATATCTTTGTTCACTTTTTCATGCTGTCTTTTGTCTACATAATGCCCTCTCTATAATGAACAGTAAAAGTATCACCTTGTCTTCCATGCATTTCCAAATGTGATAAATATGCCTATCTCTTCCATCTTTATTTTGCTAATAGCCTTATACAGTAAATTCTTTCTGGGTATGGGCTACATTTACCTGTCTTTGCATAGTTTCTACAACAGTTTGGCCTCTAACTGATGCTTTTTTGCCTTGTTCATTTGCTTTTTGTTTCTAGGAGTATCCAAGATGTGCTAATGATGACTATTTAAATAGAATCATAACATGCCAATTGAAAAAATATATTTATGGTAAACTTTCTTGGTTGAAAATGCAAGAGGTATAAAAATTAATGATTACTTTGTGAGGACATACACTGAGCTTTTGACATTGGCTATATGGACTGAAACTTTACAGACACCTTCTTTTTTAATAGGTTTATGACTTTACCTGACTTCTACTGTACATTGTGGTGTTATTACATTAACGATGGCATTATCAGAATGGAAGCAGGCTTTAAAATGAGTATTATGAAGATTTGGCGTGACTATAAGGGTACCTGTGCAAATGGTCACAGGGATACCCATCCAGCCACAGGTCTACCCTCTTATTTTGAGAACCAGTCACGTACTCATATGTTGTGATCCTAGAGCACATCAATCCTTTTCTTATTCAGAGAAAGACCAATACTACCCTAATTGCCAGCTTAAATGAATCCAAATACTCATGAGATTTTTCTTTGTACTGTTAGGCGGCTTTCTGTGATGAGGCCTAGAATAGTAGCTGTCCTTTGTTATTAAGATTGATTGTTATTTACAGGTTTTGCTACATTTTAGATTTATTTATTGGAAGTAAAAAAGTGCTAACTACTGTTAGATAGAAGGGCACGCGGAGCTTAGCTTTGTTTGCAAAAATGAAATAACAGGAAATGTGTGTATCACTGCTCATAAGAGGTACCTCCTTTTCTCTTGTTTCTGACTTTTTATATTACAGACTTTTCAACCCTAATCCACTATATCCAGCTATTTATGTATTGAAAAAAGCCTAGCAAAGCAAGGCCTCTTTTAGTAGCCTCAACCTTGATTAGGGCACTTGGATGGTACCACCAGGTATATAACATCCCTGGACATGAAAGGCAATGAAGGACCATAATATGTGTTTGTACATACTCCCTAAACATGAGGATCCCCCCCAGCCCCACACACAAATTATTATTCCAGAAACATTGTAATATAGCAGAGTTATACTATGATGTTTTGCTATTTCTAGTTCTGTGACTAATTCTACATGACTCCATATAGATAAGAATGTGAGAAATACAATATATTTTAATGTTAGTGAAAACAAAGATGGCCAAGGTGGTGCAATGTTTCATCTTTTGTTGAGTCTTTATTCCCTAAATACAGTGGATTCCAATCAAAACCTGTAAACCCCCCTCTACATTTTGTGTGTTCCCATTAGTAGATAATTAAGTAGATTGGAATGAACAACTGAGATCTAAATAAATTTGTGAGGAACAAGAATGTGCAGAGAAGTGGGGGGGGGGGGGGGGGGAGTCTGACAAAAAACAGATGCCTCAGAACAGGAGTACTTTGAGAAATAAGAAGGAATAGGATGAATTGATAATTGAATAAACTTGGAGTTTATAGGGTGAAATCTTTAGTAAACTTGCCAAAATTACAAGTCAGGTGATCCTCAATCTTTTACTAAGTTGACCTAAATTTGCTGGAGAAGTGTGTTGGGGGGGGGGCAATGACGGGGCAGGGGGGACAGACAGGGCTAGATTTCTCATCGCATTTGTTTCCTCCTTTTTATTAATGTCTCTTTGTTGAGACCACTCCCATTACCTAATGGGATATAGTCTACTTTGTATTAATAAATAAATATTAATTGGGACACAGACCAGAAACCAGATGTCCCATCTCCTGGGTATATATCTTAATCACCAGGCTAGAGCCATGCTCATTTGTGTGTTGCATGAATATTTAAAAATTAGTATTACATGAGTTATGTACAGAAATCTTGGTTAAATCCCTGCTCAGACTGGAGCAGAGTAGAGTTGAGGCCATGTTTCTCACATCTTAAGTGAATGTCTTAAGAGGCACAGTAGAAAGTATCCCGAAGGTGAGCTTCTTCAACCTGTCCTTGTAAAGCTGTAGCATTTTGTGTAACATACTTTAACATTTATTGAGACAGAGGGAGGGAGCATGACTTGGTGGTTAGCACGCTTGTGTGGGAGTTAGCACACCTGGGTCTCTGCCATAGTGAACATCTAATTATTGATACAAAGCAGTTCAAGTTGTCAATAGGAAGAAAAACCTGCCCTCAGGATAACCTATAGTTTGGGGATCAGGGCACTTACCTTGGTAGGAAGGAAAATGGGTTAAAATTCTCTCAGTCCTAGAAAAGAATTGAAATAAAGTCTCCCACATTTTGAGTAAGTACTCTAATCCCTAGCAAGGGCTGCCCAACTCCCAAGGGCCTGGGGGACACCACATGGACTGCCTGAGCCAGGTAGGCCCCTGTGCTGCCCCCTGCCCCCCGGGGTGGTGGTAGGAAGCAGAATACTGAGAAGGGAGCTGGAGCTGGGTGAGAACCATCCAGCAGCAGGAGCAATGCAGGGAGCAGTGCCCCGCTGACAGCCCATCAAACAGCCCTGCCCAAAGTTATGGGGTAAACAAGGGCCTCCTTCCTGGGCATTTTGATGAATCTAACCCTTCATTTCCTTTGTTTTTTTAAAGAAGGGCTTGAAACCAAGCGCTCTGTTTCAGGTCTACCAGAATGTTTTCATGTCAAACTTACAGAAGACCGCAGTTCTCCCTGGGGGAGAAAAACCAAATATCTGAGCACATCTTCCATGAGACGGGTCTCTCTTCCATCTGCTGAGGTGTTTTGGCTCTGCAGCCGAACTGAACAAACCCAGCTGTCGGCAACAGCCTCATCAGGGAATTCCTCAATTCAGGAGATCAGTGGGATGGCCTGGAAAAGACCGGACAAGAGACCTGAAACGGCTGGAAGCCAAACACAAGAGTTGCAAAATGGAAGGGGGGAGGGATGCTGGGGGTAGGCGGGAGCCGGGCCGAGGCAGAGGCGGACAAAGGGAAGCGGGGG
>NW_005842681.1:518518-538036 GCF_000455745.1 Alligator sinensis | reverse complement strand
AGTCGTCCATCCGCGGCGGCAAGGAGCGGCGGCGGGGGGGTCCCACTGGGGCTTGTGCGGAGGGAGGGGAGAGGAAAAGCCATGTTTAAAACCAACTACACCCTTCTCCTCCCTCCTGTGACAGACCCGTATGTACCCACTCCCATGTCAATCAGGACAGGAGCCGGCACGGGCGGGCAGGGCGGGGATCCGCTTACACGTCGGAGCAGACACGGAGTTCAAAAACAGTAGCCGGGGGGGGAAGCAAGGGGGGTCCTGCTACTCAGCCGCTGTCTACTTGCTGGGCGCCTTCCCCCAAAGCTGCCCCTTCTCCTCCCCCCACCTTTGCAAGGGGTTGGCTTGGTTTGGGCGGCCCTGCCGGACTGGGCTGAGTTGGGCTTGTTCTTGCCAGGCTCTGCCTCCTCTTGCTGGGGTGGAGGCTGCAGGAGATGCGTCTCTTGGGGGTGACAGCAGTGCCAGGAGCCAGCGATGGGGGCACGAGGGCTTGGAGCCGTGCGGGCGGCCCGGTAGGTCGCAGCTGCCCGGGGTCTTGGAAGGAGCCACTTGCTTTAAATGTTAACTTCTGTAATTGTCTATTCTGGAGCTCCTGACACAGTCCCTGAGGCAGCTGTGGCCAGCCAGGGTTGGAGAGGGCGGCAGGACTGGGATGAGCCACAGCTTTGATCCCCGTGTGAGACCTCCTGAGCACCTGGTCCTTCAGGGACTCCAGGATTTAATTTTTAAACATGGTTTATTTGTGTCTGCATCGTTCAGGACTTACTTCCAGTGCCTGGGCCTCTGGGAACTGCTGCAGGATTTTTTTAAAAGGCGCATTTGTTACAAGTGACCACCGGACAGGTTTAGCAGGGCTTGGATCTTCAAAAGGACCTTAGATGCCAACTTCCAATGGGCATCTAAAATGATGAGAGCCTTGACACTAATATACTTAAAAAAAAAGGAAAAAAAAAGAATAACTGCAGCCTTTTCATATTAACTAGGCCAAATAAGGTAGGGTAATTTATGTTATTGGGGATTTGCGGAATGTGGGCTGTCACCTTCCCATAATGTATACTGTGGTTGGATCTTAAATCTGTTTTAATAAAAATGACTATTAGATGGTGATTTCCAGACAGCTAGGAGTTCTAGTTTAGGCCTTCACTGATGCATCATGAGTACTCTCAATAATTATCTAGTGCACTGTTGAGGGTTTTCAGATTAATTTTTTCTTAAGGTGCACTAATCTATTTCTGGTGAAAGTGAGGAACTAATAACTTTATTGCTTAAAATTAATGGGTACAGTATAGTTTTCTTCAATATGGTGTTATCCTGGGCTACAGGATTTCTGCTTTTCTAGGGCTCTGGTTTTCTTGCCTAATGATTGAAAATTAGGCTGTCCTGTGATGTTTGCCTACCACTTTTCTCTAGAACCTTGCAAAATCCTTATGTCTATCCCCATACCCAATTTTATATTTTTGCCCCTTTGGCAGCCTTCCATATTCTCCCCTTCAAAAAATAAATAAATTAAAAAAAAAAGATAGAGCTGATTTCTTCAGTGATAGCAAAATTAAACTTGGTACTTTTCCTTCCATGGTAAAGGAATGCAGTACAACTAACAATGGGTCTACTTTTGTTGTTTCTCTTAATAAAACTTGGATCTAAGGAAGCTCAGAAATGTTAATGCTTCTGGAAAGCTGCAAGACTATGGGCCTGACTACACAAGGAAATTGATGACATAGATTCAGCAGAATAATAGCTGAGTAATTATTCTGCAATAAAGTTACTTTTATTTTGGAATAGAATGCCTACATGAGGTGAGTTAGAAGCAGTATATCAAGTATATGGATCAGTTTCTTTTTGCAGATGTGTGCGTCCGTTAGTGAAGTGAACTTTTCCATTAAAACAAAAATCTTCAATCACAAAGGTCTGATTTAATTGGAAAATTACTTATCCTAAAACTTTACAGATCTCTGAGTATATAAACGTGCAAATTTTAGGGTCATGCAGATAAATAGTAAAATTGCAGAAGGGGCATATGCAAAAATAAAAATGTGTGTGTACTTTATCTAACTTGAAAGACCAGTCATGCTCCATCTTTTTTATTTTATTTCTCTTCTGTGTTTAATTTAAGAAATCATCATTTGACTCCCTTTATTATGAAATGCGTATTGCAAATTTACCACAGCCAACTCTGGTAGGACATTCAGCATTCCCTAAAATTTTGGTCCCCAGTGGTCACTGAATTAGATTGGAAGGGGCAAGTGAAAAAAAACATTTGTTCATTGAGATGGTGTCAAATACCGCTTTGGAACAAAGGGAGGTTGAACTCTGGACTCTTCTAGTGAGACCTTTACATGTGTTACTGCCTGTTGTAATACCACATAATGAAGTGAATACAACCTTTCACAAAGAGAACAGCATGCTAGCATGGGCTAAGCTTGAGCACTTGGGCGATACTGATAGCAATGAAATCTTTGGAGTTAATTTCAGCTAAGGCTGAACAACAAAAGAAAAAAAAACTTAAAAAAAATAATGTCCAGGCAGGTTAGAATTAGTAAATTCTTCAGTTGTTTAATGGCTATATCAAAATGTCTCTGCATTAGCATAGAAACAGGGAATGTAAATTTGTCCCAGGATAAACTCAAAACAGTAACATGGTGTGATTGCCAAAACATGGCTGTAGCATGATCATTGAAACTTAAAATGGGTATTTGCTGATCTTACTATGTGTACATCCATGATGAAAGAGGTAAAAAGGTCAAATAACTTGCTCAATGTCAAACAAGGAGTCCGAGATGTAGTTGAGACTGCTTCAGAATGATTCAGTCTTCACTGTCGAAGGACTTCCCTAGGCAGGGCTCCATGCGCCTGGCTCTACACAGGCAGTGCCCCAACATGGATGCTTTGTGAGCTACCAGGCATGTGCTAATAGGCATGCCTGAGGGAGTAAGCTTATTGGCACGCATGGGGTGCTGTGATAAGGCAGCTACACGGCACTGTGGGGCTCCCTGGTACGGTCCTTTAATGATATAGATGTGGTCTGCTTGTTATTTATCTAGTTATAGGACACTGTCTGCATTTGTTTGGAGAACTTTTTTTTCACTGAGGGTTCAACCCAAAGTAATGACTAATTGAAGTGTGATTTCTTTTTAAAATGTATTTCACAACATCTTTGACCACAGTAGTGATATTTTAAAAAGTACGAATAGAAACCTTTTCTATTAGTGACTCAACTAGGTCATTTGCTTGCTTGGTGTGGTCAAAAATGCTAGCTTCTGCAGTAGAACTGATGCCAGATGTGGTGAACATTTAAAAGAGATAACAAGGTATGTTAATACAACATTCCTGTACCGTTCTATAAACTGTTGTTGTTGTTTGTTTGTTTTTTTAAATAGTGTATATAGTAATACAAAAAGAGACTCTGTGCTTAAAGACTAAAAGGTATATTAGGACTGAAAAGCTGAATATTGAAGAGTTAGGAATTTTGTCCCCCCTGTACATATATGTTAATATATAGCCTTTAGTAAGAAGATGATACTGTATCTTTTCCATGAGACCCATGCCTCATTCAGTATGTACAGTGATTATTGAATGGATATCTGTTCAATATTCAGTTTAATTCTTGTAATTTCTTTCCCATACGTCATCAAATCTTGCTCTAGACACAGACATTTTAATTTCCGCATTGACTTCTCTATGGCATTAAAACAAGAATAATTTATTCCTTTACAAATGCTTATGAAGTTACCTTCATAGCACCCTGGTGAAGTGAGAAGATTATGTTATCTATGTTGCTCGTATAGGGAGCTGAGCACACAAGAATTAAGGTCACCATTGTCAAAAGTGTACTTCGCTTTGGGATTCTTAATTTTGGAGGATTAATGCTTAAATTTAGCCTTTCTTCTCACGCTCTCTTTTTTGCATCTCATCCCTTCAGAGCACCTCTCCCTTTGATTTCTGCTTCAGTTGAGTGCTAGGGAACTTCTGTAAATTTGGTATCTCATATTAGACACCCAGATAGTAGCAAACACACAGCTAGTGGCTGTGTTGAGTTTGGTTTGTGACTTGCCTAATATCACCCAGAAACTCTGTGAGGAGTTTGAGAGAGAATCAATTTCTTCATGATGGAATTACAGTAGTCCTAACCATGGGACTATGTTTTACCCTTTAAAAATCCTCTGCCTTATTTAAAATACAGTTACTAACTTTTGCAACATTGTAAAACTATAGATCTTTCAGAAACAACTCTTTCTCAGATGATCATCTGGTGCCCTGAGTGAGGCAAGTGGTAAAGCAGCATGGGATCTTGTTGTTAAACTCTATATCATAATGTATTTTTATACAGGGGCCCAATTAAAGTTGCCTTTGCAAATTTGTTTCTGGCATTTCCTAAATCGTAGGTGTTTGACTTTTTGGCTTTATTGTTCAATGGTGGTTTTTAATGTAACTTTCTACATTTGAAAAAAAAAAGCATTTTGGGGGGAAAATATTCCATCATGCAGAGAGGTATGTTTGATCCCACATGTATCAGCAGTGGAGTTGGAAATTGCAGACCCATGGCAGAGACCTCTATATCCTGAGCTCACAACAACACTGATATAAGATGACAACCTTCTCCTAGCATGTGGATCAACCCGTGGAATGGTATTGATATGCTTTGTCAGTGGATTTCAGAGAGATTTGCTAGTAACAGTGCAACCTTGATATTTGGGATTCCTTAGTTTCATGTTCCAGAGGTGAGTGTGCTGTAATGCTGATAGGTTAGGAGCCAGTGGGCAGAAGATCTTTCACCTCCTTTTCTCTTCCCCAGCCTGCCATTGTGCTTTTTTTGATACTTGTATTTGCATTCCAGTCAGTGTTTCCTACCTGGTTGGAAACATTCCCTAAAATTCAGGAGTATTGAGAGCAGTTCCCTCTTACTTCAATGCCTAGCCCAGGGGCGGGCAATTATTTCAGGTGGAGGGCCACTTACTGAGTTTTGGCAAGCCATCGAGGGCCGCATGACAGGCAGCCAGGGACACATGAATATGAATTTTCTAAAATTTTTAGGGGTCCCACAGGCCAGATAGAATGGCCTGGCGGGCCGCATCTGGCCCACGGGCCGCATTTTGCCCACCCCTGGCCTAGCACCTCAAAACCTCCTGGAAGATAGGATGCATGACAACAGAAAAGGTCCTTATCCTCATTATCCATGAAGTAAACTGATGAGGGACATAATCTTTTGAGACTCTTGCTACCGTATTCTAACAAACATTTATCAGTGATTTCGGATGCTTATAACTTGGCCATATTTGGATGTTTTTCCAGAGGTAGAAAAAAGCTTCTTTTGGACCCTAGGCAGTGTGCAGGATGGAGGTTTCAGAGTTTCTTGATGAAATTATTTTAAGACAGTTTTAACATAGAGGAAGAGTATGTTGCTTTCCAAACTTAATTCTTGGAAATGACTGAATTAAAGCAACAACAAAAAAAAGTAATTTTGAGATGCACTGCTGTAGGTTGGAAAAGTTCAAGCTGAATGGATAATGTTTGGAAAAGCTGTAAGCAACTGAAAACAGTTTTATAATAGAAAGTCCTGGGCAAACCTCCCTATAGGTATCATCCCTACAAGTATCTCTGCCAGTTAAGCCTGCACTGTATAAATGTCTGTCTTATGACTGACTCTGATTCCCCAGTGTTAAACATGAGCAAACTTTCTTTGAATCTTTAGTCTGACAAGTAAAAAACAGACTTAAGCTTTTGACATAGATGAAAACAAAAGTGCCAATATTACACTTAAGTATACTTCAGTGTGCATGTGTTATGTGGCATAAAAGATGCTGGAGTAATGCTATTTTCTTCTGCATTTAGTTGCAAAGTTTGCATTTGTGTTTGAAACATGAAAAAGATAAAAACAGATGGAATGTACTGGGTCACCTTTTGTATCATTGAATCCTCTTGGTAACCTATAAAGGATTAATGATAGCATTATATCTTAAGTATGTTAAGTGTTAGAGTTGGTTCTAAGATCATTATTTTATGACTTTATAGATAATTTTAAACTATATTTGGCTATGTAAAAACCCAGCAACTGATTAGACATTTTATTAAAACGTATATCAACTTTTTAACTACTTGCACTTTTTAGATTCTGTCACCCACTGACTAATTTTAGTTGTATTTTGCTCTGAAATACCACCACCCCCTAAATGTTCAAGTGAGTTAGCAACCTAAAGTAATTCAAAAATTGGTTACATATATTAAAGTGTAAAGAAAATCTTGTTGTCATTTACAGTTCATCGGATATCACAAGTCATCATCTTCAAATTTTTATAAATGAGCAGGTGCAGATAATTCATTTATATACAAGGATTATAGAAAGTACTGACTTTTTCAGTGGATCAAAAATTCTTTGAAAGCAGATCTTCAAGCCAACAGAAAAATGTTATTTCATAATCTGGGATATCTGTTTTGGTAATTAGTATCATAAAACTAGCCTAGTGATTAAATGAAACAAATACACAATGAAAGATGGCTAATGTATGCTCTGTGATTAAGTATGTTCTGATTAATTAAGTTTCTCTCAGAGGACTTCAACATTTCTCCGTTGAAATTTCTAGTGAGCAATATTTATGTATAGTAACATTCTGGGAACATTCTTAATATTGTAGTAGCAAAGCAACTTGAAATTACATTAGACTAGAAATTGTTATAAGTACTATAATAGTATTTGTGTAGGGTGAAGGTAAACCTAGTAACAATATCTCTTGGAAATCATTCTCTAGCATTATGTTGTTTCAATTACTTTTTTTTTTCCTTAAGAACCATTTTTTTCCTTTAATGACTGTAAATAAAGTACAGTAGAGCCTAACAATCATAGAGGCAGCCAAATAAATCTATGGTCACTTCAGTATTGGACCCTTATATCTTTTCACACCAGTGCCTCTTCTTTCCATCCCTCCCAGCAGCCAGCTGCAAATGACAGCACAAGAAGCAAGTGTTGAGAAGATCATTATGTAAACTAAGCTCTTAATGGGTGCATGGCACCCTTAATCACAAATGGAGATAAATATTTATGTTTAGGGATATCAACGGTTAATTAGTGACCTACATTGTTAAAACCAATTTTGGGGACAGGAAAGGAAAATTGTAGATGGGACAGAAAAGAGACTATGCCCCTTGCATGCTAACCAAGAGTAAAATGGAGTCACAGTTGTGCCAGGGGTTACATGACTGCCTTCAGAAAATTAAGACCCATACCACACCTGGGCATCCACAGCCTGATAAGTTAGCAGAGTCTATGAACTGTACACTTGGCAGCCAGTTGGTCCATGCTGATCAATAGAATTAGGGCGGCCTCTTCTCTATGTCATGGTGGCCTAGAGCAGGACTATCCAACTTCTAGGCAGCTGGGGGCTACCCAGTTCTTGCAGTGTACTTGGAAGCCGCTTGCTCTACAGTGCCCCCTATCCCCTGGGCTCTCCCCTGCTTCATGGGCAGTCTGGCACACCTCCTTCTGGGGTGTGAAGGGAGGCATGCAGACCCTGAGCAGCTAGCTGAATAGCCCTGGCCTACAAGATTGCTTTGATTCATCCATGAGATACACACTTCATGAGATGATATTTGGCCATGAGATGACCTTGCATGGGATAGATGCGATAGATATGCTAATTACACAGAGCACCTAATACAAATGGCAGAAAATCTCAGCACCATCAGCCAAGCATCAAAGCATCACCCAGTAGGGCCACCAAGAGGCAGCAGGTGTAGCATGATTTAAGGGTATAGTAAGAGTATTTGGCTGATAATTGCAAGACAAGTTTTAAGAACCTGCATAGGGTAGTCAGCCAGCTATTTGAGTTAATCTATGAATTTACTTGCTGCCAGAAAAGTAGGACAATTAAACAAGCTGCCCAGGGAAGTGAATTACACTGGTGCAAATGTGTCACATGTTTGGGCCTAGAGGGAACACAGTTGGGTGATGAGACAAAAATCCTGAGGTTTGCCTTATCTGCCATATAGAATGAGTGTGAATTCAGAGAGTATGGTAGTAAATACAGGAGAGAGAGTCTTGCCGCCTTGGTTACGAACAGGGCGAGTGAGCAAGGACTCAGGTGCTTACATGGTGATAGTGGCATGTCTTGGTTGAGCCTTTTGCGAGCACACCCCACCCACTGGTCCTGCATGAGCACTATAAATGCACCAGTGAAACCACACCAAGGTGTCCCTTTGTGACTGCTCTGGATACCTTGGTTTCAACTCTGCTTCAGAGTGGCCATTGGGGATGATCCCTTCAGGACTAAATTTCTGGGTTTTGAACGTGCCTGTGTGGGCAGGTGTATGAGACTTGCTTGGGCCCATCCTGACCAAGGCAGGCTGGTGCCTCAGGATAGACATGCCCAGGGAGCATGGAGCCCCTTTCTGGCATGTAGACTTCTACGTGAAGCAGTCCTGGATCTGAGGGTATATACCTTTTTCAGAGGAAACGGTAGTGTAAGCAGGATAATACCATTCCCAGCTGCTGAAGAGCCTTCAGCACTTACTTACCTCTGACCTTGGGCATCTAATGTACTAATAGTACTGCACAGATTTGGTCTATGACAAACTAAGCAGATAAGATAATTACAAAAGTGCATTCTTTCTTCCTCATGGCAGAATATTGCATATTCTTTAATATTACATATTTGCCTTTTGATCACATTTTGTTTTTGTTTTCTTTCTTTCTTTTCACTTCTTTCTTTCTGTCCAAACTATCTTGTATTTACTCCCATAAATTGTTTAATAAAACCCAGAATGTTGTCCATTATGGCTCTCTAAATGTAGAGCCCTTCCATCTGTTTTAAAGCGCTGACAGTAGATGTACCTTGATTGTCAGAGATGCTGATCACTTCAATGGGTACAAGGGTGCTCTGAAAATCAAGCCAGTTTTATTTAAATAGGGACTTAAGAGTCTAAACGTAACTAAATTTCTGGCTCTGCAGACAGATACGATGCTTTCAGAACTGGATCCTGTTTTTTTTAAATGGTGGCCAAAAGAACTCATATTGAATAGTCGTCAGTCTTGACTACAGCTTCACTAGGTTATTTTGGTCCTGATTTTAACAGGATAGTGGTAACAAAATTATGGAACAAATATTAATGCAGGAGTTTCAGCTTGGCCAAAATTCTCAAATGTGAGACCCTAAAATCTTTCACCCAAGTGTGTTGCCTATTTTCAGACATGCTTGAGCACCCACAGCTCTCTGTTGGACCTGTATCTCTTGAAAATAAAGCCACTTCTTAAGAAGCATAAATATGGATTAAACATCCAAGAATGAAAATATTGGTTCCTAAAGAAGACGGCAGCATGAACAGCAGCCTCTATATAGACCTTTTACTTTTTCATTCTGTTGAATAAAGAAAATAATGTCCTCTAAAAGACTGTTAAAATGAGATAAGTTTTGAACACTTGCTCTTAATTTCTTATATAAAAAAAATTAGTTGCTTGTTCTAGTAATAATTGGGTAAATAAATCTTAAATTAGGTGTAATTCAGAGTTTGCAAAATGCCATGTTTTGGGTCCACGTGGCTTAAATTTATAGTTGAACATTTAGAGCTTTTCAAGTAGGAGTAACAAACCAAAAATCTACAGTAAAGTTTCTCTTTGAGAAAAACATTTATTGGAGCAGAACAACATGCATTTTATTTTTTTAATTTATTAAATAGAATTGCGCCCTGTTTTATTTATTTATTTATTTTAAAGAAGAAATACAATTAGTGTGCTGGGAGAAGGCACAACTAGCTAGATTCATGTTACAAACATTCCACTGTTATGTTAATTTTAAAAATTGACCTTTCTTACCTCTTGACTCAAGAAATGAATTGTAACACTGGCACACGTGCTGTATTTAATTTTCATGTACATGTAATATAGATACAAGCTAACCATGCATACTAAATTTCTTTGATTTGACACTGGAAGGAAGACATGGAGGCTCTGATCCTGAATCTTTTTTCCCCTTGAACTTTTGAGGATTATTTTTATCATTTCATATAAGAATTTTCAAGTATACTTTTGCCTTTTCAAGAGTTTCATGATGTTGACAATATCCCCCCAAAGGATTAGAAAATTATACATTCTGCTTTTAATGGATAAAAGATGAAGGGATTTAAATTCTAAAAAATGAAGTCTTGTATTATCTTTTGTTATATGTAATTTAAACAAAAATATTGACATATATAGATGTAAGGAATGAATACTTTAAAATTTCAGGTATATTTGTTTTTATAGTGAAGTGTGTTTTATTTAATATAGGTGACTGTAGACTATGTTTGCTTAGGTAACTAGGAAAGGATCATTGCCTGGGAGAAGGAAGCTTAGGAAGGTAGTATTTAATGGAGCTTTAGAAGACTTGTAAATAATTCTTGAATAGGCCCAGGAGGGGCTAAAACTTCCAAGTTCATTTCCTACTGTTCTGTAAACCTTAGATGTGTATAATTTGCAAGTAAAATTTAATGGAATGCTTTAGATACCACAGAAATGTGTGTGTGTTGAGGAACATTAAAGTATAAGGTTCTAAATCTGCAGAATATTAGACTAGTAACTTTATATGTTTCAAATGTTAGTTCAGTGAGACTACTTGCAGGTGAAGTATCCCTTTGAGGATAATAGAAATGTGGTAGGTTTAATACCTGACTCTTAGTAAAATAAAAAAGGAGTGGATACAGTGATAGTTTCACTTGCACAATTAATTCAGATTTGCTTGGAACTATGAGTTCTGTTGCATTAATTGAAAACTGGTCAGAGAAACAAAAGTTAATGATAAATGGGATATTGCACAGGTGGTTGGTGAAGAAAAAGTGTCTAGAAAGGTGTCACAGGATTTGTTTGGTGTTAAATTACGTGCAATTTAGCATCTTTATTAAATTGAAACAGGAAATAAACTACTTTAAATTTGTGAATTGATACTACATTCAGAGCTGTCGGGAAGATACAGCAATAAGTAAAGAGATCTTGCAAAGGAGAAATATGAATGGGGAGACAAAGCAATGGACCATGTTCAGTCTAGTGTAATTCTCTTGACTTTCAATTTAGGTATATTATCAATTAACTTAATTTTCCCCAAGCTGAAAACTTGGATGTTTCTGAAACAGAGACATTCAGAGGGAAGGGGCAGAAGGGACCTGAAAAGCAGTCGTTCTGATATGTGATGAGGACGTGATAAATCTTGTTGTTGGCCACTGATTTTTACTAAATCTGGTTTGGGGAAGGAGTGGGGGTGGGCAGAGGTTGGGGAGTTTTGTATTTGTTTTGCTTGCTTGCTTCCTTGTTTTTGGAAGGAAAAATGTTTGCGGTTGGAAGAGGTGAGGCATTATATCATGGTGTACAAGACAGAGATTGTATCCTGAAGCTGTGCCACGAAACTCTTGTTGCATGGAATGTGTTAGCACTTGATTAGATAAAGCACTAGAAAGAAATACTATTGATTAATAATTATGTACTGGTATGGCTTAGACGAGATGATTTAATGAACCTCCCATCTCCAATTTATAACAGAATTTAGAATGAAATTAGTGTGTTAATTCATGTGGGTATGTGAGAATTAATTCATGACCACACAGTACCTAGGTGTTCAGCTAATATTACGATCCTTCATAAATCAAACATTCAGTTTTACAGTGGCCTACCCTTTTCATTGGCTTTTAATACACTGTTCACATTACTAAAATCAGTCAGTTTGTTTATATTTGTTCAGAAGTTGGTTGCTGATGGGATCCTACAATACCTTTTGGACATCTAAATTGATTGAGGTCTTATTGAAAGTACAAAAAAATAAGGCAGATCTCAGATTGCCTTTTCAGTCATTTCCAGACTTATCAATGACTTACATATCTACTAGAAGACTATCATCCTTGTATTAAGGGACCGCTGAGGATGACAATGATGGAAAGTAACTTTGTTATTGTTGTAAAGCTACAGCAAGTTTATATTTTAGCATTGGATTGGTCAAGCTTTGCCTTTTATTTCATTATAAACCATCACTGAAGCCACTGCTGTTGAGTGGCAGTTCATTAAAAATATGCAAAACACATTATTTAATTGTATTCATTCTTAAAACCCTGAACAGGTTTAAGATTGAAGTTGATAAGTTTGTACAAGGGATAGTACAGGATAGGGAGGGAGTTCTTGGTTTAATAATCAGTGGGCGCATCTACACATGTGCTTTTATGCGCAGTAGCCTATTTTATTACTTATTAGAGTGTTACAGCAAAAAACATGCCAATATGCTAACACATGGTAAAATTAGGCTACTGTGCATTAAGCATCACTAAAAAACCACAATTTTTCCAACTATTCAGTTAGTCTCATAAAAGACATCAGATTTACCCAGAGAACTTTGTCTGACTAAAAAAAGCGTATGTCTTCACTACTGCACATTAGGGCAGCCTAATGTGCATTTAGTTAGTACCTTGCATTAGAGGTACTAAATTTAATGCACAGTAGCAAAAGCGCATTGACGAACATGTAGATCAGGGGTGGGCAATTATTTTGGGCACAGGGCTGCTTACTGAGTTTTGGCAAGCCATCAAGGGCTGCATGACAGGCAGCCCAGGGCAGATAAATATTCATTTTCTAAATTTTTTAGGGACCCCGTGGGCCAGATAGAATGGCCTGGTGGGCCGCATCTGGCTCCTGGACTGCATTTTGCCCACCCCTGATGTAAATGGTACCCAGCATGTCTGTCTGTGGAATTAAATTCAGGGCATTGGCAGTGCCCCTATCCCCCCTGCTTTCCACTTCGGAATGTTGTAGGGTGTTCTTGATGTTTTCTGATTGGATGCCTTGCTGTTGTATGTATGTGAGGGTTCAGAGTGGTGATTTTGGGGATTCCTTGGGTAAAAATTTACCTACAGGGGACTGGACTCAATTGGTCAGGAAGCTTCTATTATTTTTTTAACTTGCTGGAGTGCTGGTGCTGCAATAGCACTAGTGCCGTATATAAGGACTCCACAGAGCAAGAATCAGTAGTCTCTGTTCTTCTTCCAAAATGTGTGAAATGCAGCACCTAAACTGAAATTATTTATCTGTATGTCTATTTTGGCAAGGTTATTCAGCAAAGATCCCTCGCTTTTATAATTAAGAGCATGTACGTGTGTGTGTGAAATATATATATTTTTTAAAGTTGTTCCTGATCACTAGTTTGTATACAGACCTCCAGGTTAATGTGGATGTACTAAATCTATATGATTCTGTAAAATTTAACTGGTGCCACATTAAACACAAACCTGATGATTCAGATGCCCAATCTGTAGTAGTATGTAAGGTGCTACTATCTGTGTGCCCCCATGTGCTTTTATAATAACCTCTTTACCTTGATTTGGGTGTCTGTCCCAAATACATAGTCTGTTTTGTGCATTCAGGTAGTACCTAATGCAGTGGGTCCCAACCATTTTAGACCCAAACACTCCTCAGAAAATACCAGCTTTTAGCTTTCGCTAATTTTTTGACTATGGAAATGTAATAGAGCAGTATTTCTGTTGCAGAGAGCTCAGAAAGACCATGACAATTCAGATTTTGTTTTTCAACACTGGCTTCTTATTTTAAATCACCGGGCTTATCTTGTAAATCATGTTTGTATAACTAACAGTGCCAACATTGTGTGGCATGTCATGTCACTCCTGAAAGGCTCTCAAGGCACCTTGGGGTGTTGCAGCACCCTAGTTAAGAATCGCTGGCCTAATATAGCAGGCCTATAAATGGTACTGTAATACGGACATGCTGAGGGATTGCTGTATAGGAAGAATACTGTCCTTTCGAATAATTGTGTGCTATCAGTGAGCTTAGTGCTATACAAAATTTGCAAAGGAGTGTCTTTTCCTGACTAGTTCACAGCATAAACAAGGCAGAGCAGTTAGAATACACACCAGTTTGACAGATTAGGGTGTCAGGTTAAATACTGCGAGCCATAGCATTACCTCACGTGGAAAAATCTGGGGGAGGAATGAGTTCTTTAGCATTAAACTCAGCTACTTTGAAATTGGAGTTCCTTAGGTGTCATCATGGAGCTTTGAACTTGTGGTGCTTATGGAGATGAGTTATTAAATTACTTTTAAGCTTTGTTTCAAACGGATTTGTATCTGTTTCACCCCATTCTTGCTAAAAATGGACAAGATGGTTTGGTTCCTGAGATCACCATTGTATTTTCTAGTTATTTTTGTTTTTGTTAATGTAAAAATGTAGTCTTGGTTTTCAAGTGAATAAATTGCCGTCAATAAGCTATATTATTTACTAGAGCACAGTATCAAAAAGATGGCATTAAGACTTCTTGGGGGCAGTGCATGTTATAACATTTTAAACTAGAAAAATAAGCAAACTAAATGTACAACTACAATGCTTTATTAAGCAAGGTTGATAAAATTGATTTATATTAATTTTAAAAATGTTTTTTTTAATTTAAATCAGAATTTTTATTTAAATTAGGATTTTTCTTATTTCACTTAAATTTATTTTTGAAAACTTATTTAAGGGCTAATTTTAAATTAAATCTAAATTTAACACAAGATATTAAGGATTAAAATGCTTCTTATAACATTTTAATAAATAAACTGAATCCATGAGCTTCTGTTTTAAAAAAAATACTGAGTTACAGGCTCTGTTTTTTTTGGGGGTGGTTATGTAAAAAAATATATTTTTACTCTGATTCTAATTTGGGAGTTCAAGCTTTATAAATATGGCAAAATAGGCCATGTATTGGGCTTTAACCTATGGGAAACCTAGGGTCTGTGCTTTTGGACTTAAGAGACTGGCAGAGTCGTCGTGAATTTTGGGATCTGGCCTCTGACTCCAGCAGGAGACACTGTCATATCTCCTTTGTATCATTGATTGAGCCCACATGGGTGGTCTGATGCATGCATTTTAATGCAGCTGCTTGATACAAATCATGAGCAAAGTTTAATTATTATCTAGGAAATAAGCAAGATATTATTCAGTTTTCTGTCACTAAAAATGTAAAATTAATAAAAAATCTTAAAAATAAGCTATATAGTTGTTTAAATAAATATATGTAATCATAGTATAATCTCCCTATACTGTAGCAAAAAGGAGCAGCAAAAAATCTAGTGTAAAGGCTCTCTTTAGTTGTAAATCTACATGTTTTAATGCTACATCAAGCAGTAAAAATGCACCTTTCTTTAGAAAATAACTGAAGCACAAATTGAAGAACTGATTAAAATCAGGGCTTTAAATTAGGGCTTTACTTTTATATTTACATCACCTTAATTTAAATCCCTCCATGGTGGTATCAGGATAGGTATTGACAGGGACAATAATAAAATAGATCATTAACAAAGCCAGATGTCCCTTGCCTCATCTCCCATACAGTGCATACTCATTTTGCATTGCTCTGGTTTTGGGAGACAATGTAAATCGCTCTTAGTGTGATTTAGAATTGGCTTCAGTCTCCTTATGGTGAATTTCTTGTTTGGCCTCTGAGTTCTCATTCACCCAGACAGCAGCATCCTGTAATTGTGTTTGTGATTACAGCGATCACCATCATTTTCTGAAAGACTTTCACTTATCTGAGAACACCACCACTGTGGGCTGGGGAGAACCCAAGTGGCTGAGGAAATGGCCAGACTCCATTTTGGATGCCTTAATCTGTTGCTTTTCTAGCAGCTTTGCTCTGCTGTGCTCTGTGCAGTGCTGCTTAATTTCCTGCTGTTTCTCGTTGTTTAAACGACCAGTCCTAGTTTCCCTTTTACCAGCTGCTGTTGTGGTAAGCTTCCTTTTTCATCAGGAGGGCATATGTTACAGCTTCAAAGTCACATTCATTGGCTATTTATGACTTCACTAGTAGGGGACAGGGTTGTCAGTACTTTTCTGCAAACCGTTTATAGTCCAGTTACAGAACAAGAGAAAAGATCAGGCAACTCTGTTATGAACTAGCATGCCGCTTTGCTTTCTGTGCCCCAAGCAGCACCGCCCTATTCTCCAAATTCCTTTACAAAGCTAGTTTGCCTTGGTTAGCTTTTTATTCCAAATCTCTACTTCAGTCTTGTCTGCTCCTGCCCCTGTACCTGATCAGAAAACAAAATGCAAAAAATAAACCAACTACAAAAAAAAAATCCCTCCAAGAAAAATACTGTATATAGGACTGAATGGTCTGCTCTCTAACCAGAAAAAACCAAAAAAAGTTAATAATGTTTGCCTAAAAGTACTGGTCTCGTTTCTTGTAGACATCCTCTGTTATTCCCTAATTACTATGCCTGACTTCTCCACAAATTGTCTATTTAGATTATAAGACCCTAAAGAATTTGTAATCCTCAAAAGGTAAAATATAGTGCACACCTCTAGTTCTTCATATATAATAAGGGATCAAATGGCCCCTCTTTACCTTAGGTAAAATCAGGCAAGGGAAAAACTTCCTAGGAGGCAGGCATTAGTTTAGGAAGCATTAGTTTTTGCTCTGAGTTTTCCTGTCAAACTCCAGATAGTTCTTTAACTTGAACTATTTTTAATGGAGGATGTATAGATGATGTGAACAAATTCCTAGTAGTCTTAGGCAAAAAAAAGATTGAGAAAGTCTGTTACATTTTTTTGATATATTTACGTGTGACATTTTCTTATTTTAGTATGTTTTTGTTGTTGGCTTCTTGCTTTCCTAATTGCTAACAGGGCACATGTGCGAGAGGAAGAATAGTAGATTTCTCAGGGGTTCTTAAAATTCCTATTAGATAAATCTCAAGACTCCTCTTCCTGCCACCATCCTACCAACTGCTGACTAGATGGAGCTCCCATTGGAGTCTGCGGATGCTCTTTGTTAATTGCCTGGAATGGTTACTGATGCAGGGTTTTAGGTATCTACCTGCTGCTAGGGAGCTGATGTCCCAACCCTGGATAATAATAGATCATATGTGTCTTGTTCAGGAAATCTAAAATGGTTTTAGTTAACCTAGTTTGTAACTGAAACTAGCGAATCTGCTGAAAAAAATGTTTTGTTTTTAAAGTGGTATTCAGTTTTTGTAGTATATAGATGGAAAAAACTTAAACTTGATTGTAATCTATGTTACCACACCATTTTTATAGATGCATAACAAAATAACTAATTGACTATCCTTTTCTTTCTAGTCTCCAGAGGGTGCTGAGGGCAAGGATGCAGCAAAAGTAACTAAACAAGAGGCAAGTTTTCCAGTTTTTCATATACTGTAGTTTTAATTATTTTCCACAGATTTACAAGACATAACAGTGTATGCCACTCCCTAAGGAGCCACTTATAAAAATCCCTCACTATGAGAATAATGTTACTTTAATCATGGCAAATTTGGTAAGACCTAATCCTTATGGGTTGACTAATCACAGGTCTCATTTTTACATGAGGTATATTTCAGTTGCAGTTAGTCTGGGTTTGAAGGAGAAAGGGAAGGAAGGATTCCCACATCAAGGAGTTTTGGTTTTTTATTTTATGTTGTTTTTAACCCAAAAAGAAAGTTTTAATACTTTGAATTTAAAAGCTAAGTGAATATTCAAGTGAATTTCCTCTTTCTTTGAAAGCTTTGAACATTTTTCCCAAATACATATTTGAACTGAAAACTTGAGTTGGAACATAAACTGTAAGACTTTGAAAAATGTACAATTTACTGAGCCAAGTAAAGTAGCTGACCTGAGCCTCTGTCTTTTAGGAAAGGAAGAGGCAAGAGGTTTTAAACAATTTTTAAGTTGCATCCTAAGCTCTGAAGGGAACAGGTGAGCCTTGGAAAGTATAAAGATATGAAAAGAGTATCTTGATTTCTGGGTACTCAGTAGCAGTATCTTCCTATGAAATTTCATAGAAGATCAGGAAGACAGTTGTCTGTACACAAATTAGTGCAATTGAGAGATATATGTACTTTCTGTTGTATAAAATATGAAAAGGCAATTAAAGGAAACACCTCAGGCAAATCTTAAATTTAATGTAACTAACATATTTTTGTGTGTTAAATTATCTTCTATCACAATTCAAATAGTATTTCCTCAAAACAGAATAGTATTGAAAGAGAAGTGCTCAGATTTTTTTTTCCTAGAAAGATTTGAGAGAAACCATTGTCTATTAATGTCCAGTATAAAGAATGAACATTTCTAGTTCCTTACCAGGAGCTTACAAAAACCTGTTAGAATTCTAAGGGGCATGTTCTCCCTGAAATGTGACAATACTTGAAATAGACTTGAAGTCAAGAATAGATACAATGGCTATGGATGCTATAGAAAAAAACTACAGTAGAAAAGCTGTTTTTTGGCTTTGTTCATGATGACAGTTTAGCTCTCTGTAGCCTCTACAGCTTAGTTCTCATAATTGACAGTCAGATATGACAACTTTTAAGTGAAGCAGGATGAACGATTTAAACAACCAAACCCCTTAAATTCTGGGAATATTTAAAAAAAAATGTGGTAAACTCTCTGTACTCTTGCTGTCATTGCAAACCCCTAAGTGTAGCAGATCATTGGGTAAAGCCTAGCTATAAATATGGTTTTAATGCAAACTGTCTTATGCCTACCTTGTAATGATCAAACACTTCCTAGAGAACCATGGGGTGTAAATAATGTATTTCAGATGATGACACTTGAGCTATAGGCATATAACAAGATGCCTTGAACTAACAAATATATGTCTTTGATTAAAGACTAATTGAAATGATGCCCTTTGAACCTGTTATAGAATGGTATTGTGCAACCTGATGATGCTTAGCAAATTATCCCAAATGACTAAGAGATGAGAGATGTAGATTTTACAATGGTGCATACATAAATGAGAATCAGATGTATTTTAACAGGTCCTCCTTCTGACAAAACCCAAATTCAAGATTCTATTTACTGGGTAGATGTTTACTATTAAGGGACTTTTAAGTCACTATTAAGAGCACAGTTGACCACCAAAGATGAATATACCTCCTCTGCTCGTGCTTGTAGGGAGGCAGTTAGACGGGCCAAAGCTGCCATGGAGCTGAGGATGGCAACCCAAGTAAAAGCCAACAAGAAATTGTTTTTTAGATATATTGGGAGTAAAAGGAAGGCCCAGGGAGGAACAGGACCCCTGCTAAATGGGCAGAAACAATTGGTGACGGACAGAGGGGACAAGGCTGAACTCCTCAACGAGTTCTTTGCCTCAGTGTTCCTAAGTGATGGGCACGACAAGTCTCTCACTGGGGTTGTAGAAAGGCAGCAGCAAGGCGCTAGACTACCATGCATAGACCCTGAGATGGTGCAGAGTCATTTGGAAGAACTGGATGCCTTTCAGTCGGCAGGCCCGGATGAGCTCCATCCGAGGGTGCTGAAGGCACTGGCCGACATCATTGCAGAGCCACTGGCGGGAATATTTGAAAGCTCGTGGCACACGGGCCAAGTCCCGAAGGACTGGAAAAGGGCCAACGTGGTCCCCATTTTCAAAAAGGGGAGGAAAGAGGACCCGGGCAACTATAGACCAGTCAGTCTCACCTCCATCCTTGGCAAAGTCTTGGAAAAAATTATCAAGGCTCACATTTGCGAGAGCCCGGCAGGACAAATTATGCTGAGGGGAAACCAGCACAGGTTCGTAGCAGGCAGATCGTGCCTGA
>NW_005842681.1:508190-518364 GCF_000455745.1 Alligator sinensis | reverse complement strand
GTGGTAGATGGGTCGGTTTTGACCTGGAAGGGTGTGGGCAGTGGGGTCTCGCAGGGCTTGGTCCTTGGCCCGATACTCTTTAATGTCTTCATCAGTGACTTGGACGAGGGAGTGAAATGTACTCTGTCCAAGTTTGCAGATGACACAAAGCTATGGGGAGATGTGGACACGCCGGAGGGCAGGGAACAGCTGCAAGCAGATCTGGACAGGTTGGACAAGTGGGCAGAAAACAACAGAATGCAGTTCAACAAGGAGAAATGCAAAGTGCTGCACCTAGGGAGGAAAAATGTCCAGCACACCTACAGCCTAGGGAATGACCTGCTGGGTGGCACGGAAGTGGAAAGGGATCTTGGAGTCCTAGTGGACTCCAAGATGAACATGAGTCGTCAGTGTGACGAAGCCATCAGAAAAGCCAATGGCACTTTATCGTGCATCAGCAGATGCATGACGAATAGGTCCAAGGAGGTGATACTTCCCCTCTATCGGGCGCTGGTCAGACCGCAGTTGGAGTACTGCGTGCAATTCTGGGCGCCGCACTTCAAGAGGGATGCGGATAACCTGGAGAGAGTCCAGAGAAGGGCCACTTGTATGGTTAAGGGCCTACAGACCAAGCCCTACGAGGAGAGACTAGAGAAACTGGATCTATTCAGCCTCCGCAAGATAAGGTTGAGAGGCGACCTTGTGGCTGCCTATAAGTTCATCACGGGGGCACAGAAGGGAATTGGTGAGTATTTATTCACCAAGGCGCCCCCGGGGGTTACAAGAAATAATGGCCACAAGCTAGCAGAGAGCAGATTTAGATTGGACATTAGGAAGAACTTCTTCACAGTTAGAGTGGCCAGGGTCTGGAACGGGCTCCCAAGGGAGGTGGTGCTCTCCCCTACCCTGGGGGTCTTCAAGAGGAGGTTAGATGAGTATCTAGCTGGGGTCATCTAGACCCAGCCCTCTTTCCTGCTTATGCAGGGGGTTGGACTCGATGATCTATTGAGGTCCCTTCCGACCCTAACATCTATGAATTTATGTCTTCAGATATTTAATGGTGGCATCTTCTGTTGCAGGATAAATACAGAACCCTTGATTCAGATCTTTTAAGACATCTTCAGAACATCCGCTTCTTTCTTTTAAAAAAGGCTTCTTCAGTTTACTTTTAGGCCCTCTTTTATATGGGGCTGGTTATAATACTGTTGTCCTTTTATTGATTAAAAATGGAATTCAGTTTTGTTGTATAGACCAAATTTAACTGAATTTCATAACAGTGCCATGGAACCAGGTCCTTAACTCACTTATATTTGTAGCACACTCTTTGGAGTGGAGAACAGGCTGACAAACTCATAAAGCTTTTCCAGGCTTCCTTTTCTTCTGCGCTGGACCTTTAAAGAAAGAAAAGTAATATAAAAAAACAAAAATCTCTCTCAGTTTTCTTTAAACAGAAAAAAAGTTAAATAAAATATTTCTCTTCTGAGTCTGCAGCTTGTTTTGTGACAAACAACTTCTGTGTAGGATTGGGCCCCTAATTTGTTTTTTAAATCCTAGGATATGATTTCCTCTATAAAGGAACCCTATCAACTTAACCTGCATTTTTGCGAAATATTTTGCCTCATGGTAAAATAGCACCTGCTAGTTTAGAGAAAACATTATTCAGAATATTTTCAGCTTATTTGTGTTGTGCCCTTGACAGCCCTTTCTAGTGTCAGTTTTAGTGTTCTCCCAGCAGTCAGCCATTCTGTCCTGTTTATAGACCTTTCACATAGCAACAAGGGATAAAGCAGGTAGCTCACTGGAAATTCAACAAGAGTCTAACTTTACCCCGTCCCTTTAAAATGTTAAAGGTCCAGTATATGTGGAACCCTTTTGTCATCCTGGAACTGCATTTTATTTTGTTACCAAATGAGTGACAGATTTTTTTAAATGATCACCAGCCTATAAAAAACATTTTTCTTTCCTTCTCTTATAGCCCACAAGACGATCAGCAAGATTGTCAGCTGTAAGTATTTTATAAGAGTTGTTGGTGTCTGCTTTCCTAGACGCATGCTTTCGTATCCCAGACTGATGAGATTGTCACTTTATTGCTTCAGATCTTATTCTTAAAAGAGCATTAAGCACGTCTGAAGGAAGCATGTTTGTTTGCAGTTGGTTTTATTAAAATTAACTCCTGAACAGATCTATGTCCCACTTCTCTCACTAATATGTTGTTGCCTGCACCACTGACTCAGCACTCCTGTTAGCTGTATCTCCTGACAGATGCTGGTTGAAGAAATTAACATTCCTCTTTTAGAGGAGGGAACAGTCCAGCATAGCTTGATTTGATGTCTCTGAATAGTTTGGGATGCGGGTCAGGTTTGGCCTTTTTTCAATGTGGATGGAAGGATAGGTGGGAACTAAGTCTCCTTTTATTCCTTTTCTAGTAAAGTTGTTTATGGTGTGTGTGTGTGTGTGTGTGTGTGTGTGTGTGTGTGTGTGTGTGTGAGCGAGCTCTCTCAGAAAAAATAAACTCACTTCATGAGGAGTGGAGAGGAAGAACGTCCCAGAGTTCTAGTGATGTTGCAAAAGGTAGGCCAAGATCTTTCCTTCAAGATAGTGACAGCAAGCAGGGTTTATGATGTCCCACTCCATACTCCCTGCTTGGAATTTAAAATGAACCCCACATTAGATTGATTCCTTGACCTGGTTAGCCTATGATGATGCATGTTATAATAAAGCCTAAGACTGGGTGAAATATATCTACACAGTGAGATTCTCCCTAGTTTTAAAAGTTTCACGCCATTGACTAGGAACTAAGGAAAGGTGGGAGTGGAAGTGTGGTGGTAAATTATCTAACACATTGTATATTGTGTAACTGAACATGTTTTATAGAAACCTGCTCCACCAAAACCTGAACCCAAACCAAGGAAAACCACTAAGGTAAAATTCCTCTAACTTAAATTGCTAACTTCTTTGCTTAAAATTTAACTTAAATTGCTATAACTAAGTAACCATGTACTTTTTCTCCTTTGCATTGTAAGATTCATTTTACCATTTTTAAGTATTCATGGTTTATTTCTGAAGCAACCACAATTTCTTTTCTTAAAACTAAAAAAAGAAAGACCCTCCTTCTCATCCCATGACATCTGTTCTAGTTAAAATAGAGGGATGTCCCCTTATATGCACACAGAAAGGGCTTTTGCTCCTTAAAGATGGAGCTCACTTGTCTTGGAGGTGGCAGAGTTGATCAGGATAGATTCACTTTCAAACTAGGGCCTAAAAAGTCCCACAATAACATGTCACTTTGTGCTAATCTCTTTGCTTGACTAAATGAAGAGGACTCCATGCAGTAATGAGAAGCTCTTATCCATGATTTCTTATGTAAATGCAGCCATCACTAAGACTGTAAGATTTTAAATAAAGGTGAAATTAAAGATGTATTTAAATTGGGTGGTTTTGTTTTTCTACGCCAAACTAGAATTGAAATGAAAATCCTTCCCCAGTAAGTCACTTATTTTAGATACTACTTAGAGAAATCCTAGAAAGGTATTTTTTTTTTTAAAAAGCATAGATTAATGTTGGACCAGGGAAAATGCAAAAAAATCACAACTATTATACCAGAGAGAACAAAACTTGCTTTAACATTCCTTACTGTGCACCTTTGATTCTTAAAGGGGTCTCTTTACTTGAACTGAATATTGTAATTTTTTTTCAAGTGTGGGTTTGTAATTCTGTGGTTTGGAACATTTTTGGGTCTGCACTATCAACTGAAATTGCTAACAGAGTACCATTCATTTTATCCTGTCTTTTCCACATGTGATTGTTATAGAATGTGGAAAAGGGAGTAATTTATAGTGAGGAGGGGAGAGGTTTATTTAAAAAGAATGGGGTAGGTTTTTATAATGTTCATTGCATGTAATGGCAATGGGTTTGACATTATGGCTTCAGTATGCGTCAGTCACAAGACAGGCATATATTTGAGGCCTATATCAGGAATTTGGGGTTAATAAAAAATTAATAAGCTCCTTTATAACCAAACCGTAAAATTAGGAACTGGTTTAGCATATGCCTGTATAGATTTGTGAAACTTTTAAAGGAAAAACAATTAAGTTTATATTTTGGATGAACTAAGACTCGTATGTAATGTTATATTGTAAGTAACTTCATATATTTCTAGTGTTCAAAGATAGCACATGTGCAGAGCTGCAGACTTAAATTCTTTGATTTGTTTTTATTTGAAAACTATTTTACATGGAATATTTGCACTCCAAGTAAAAAATTAAAAATAGAATGCAGTACTTTTCTTGATAAAAGGAAGCTTGACCCTAATATCCCAGTTGAAGCTGACAGCAGTAGTTATCAGTTTGGGTCAAGGAGGTTGGAGCAAAGGGAAGGATGGAAAAATCTTCTAAAAATGTTAAACCAGGACTAATTTAAATATCCAGTGACAAATGCAAAACAAACTTATGCAAACCCATGGATGGTGCATGTCCTTGTTCATTCTTGTTTCCTTTACGGGCAATATATTGAGGGGGAGGTTTCAAGTCAGTTCTACCAAAGTAAAATATGTTAATGCCTGTAAATTGAGAGCAAATTAGAGAGCAGGATCTACTCAGTTAAATTTGTTTGTGATGTCAGCAATTGCAGCTGCAGTTATGGTTAACAGTGCTCTGAGCTGCTTTTAGAGAGGTGGCTGGAATTCTGTTTAGTTCATCAGATATGCTTTGGTCCTATTTTAATATTTAGTTTATAGGGACATTCACAGAAAATGTAGGATTCTTGCTACTGATGCACACTATTTCCATGTTTTTGATCCTTTGTCAGAAGGAACCTGGGACAAAGGCTAACAAAGGTGCTAAAGGGAAGAAGGATGAAAAGCAAGAAGCTGCAAAGGAAGGTACTACACCATCTGAAAATGGTGAAAATAAAGCTGAAGAGGTACTTTCCCCACACACCTTCCACTGGTTGAATCAGTGTTTTTTAATTATTCAATCTTTCAGCCATTGATAGCATGTTCATAATGTTTCTTTTTATTGCCCATAATGTTATTACAGATTCGCATCTCTCGCTCAACTGTTAGTGTTTCAACATCCAGAGGTGCCCCACCCAGCACACTGTCAGTAAAAGGGCAGATTGAAACAGTGAAAGTTAAGGGTACGGTAGAGCTTTCTGCATGTGTGCAGTGAATAGAAACAGATAGTTGTGTGGTGCTTTTCATTATGAACAATGGAAGCTGACAGGTAAGGCTTCTATGGCTTTTGAAAAGCTGGGACCAATAACTGAAGAAAAGTGTGTGTATGTACCTGTTTTGTATGTGTGAACGTAACACTGAAATAGATTTGACATTGAGCTGTTGAAAATAATGCATCAAAGCAGAAAGTGCTAGTGTGGGTTTTTTATATGCATAATGATAATTTACTATAGTAATTATGTTCTTTTTTTTTTCCTTTCACAGGCACAGAAAACTGAAACTCTAGGTGACAAGAGCGAATGAATTATCATGAAAATTTTGGGTTGATTTTATGTACCTCTTGGACAACTTTTAAAAGATATTTTTATCAAGTATTTTGTAAATGCTAATTTTTTTAGGACTATGATAGTTGACACATTAAACTATATATGAACATTTCCCTTCTCATAACCATGCTTTTAGAAATTTCCATTGTTGGCAAGTAATATAAATATCAATTTAGCATTGGAAGGTGTGTAAAACTGGATCAGCATTCCATACACTTGCTTTGAGAAATTAAGTCTTGTGCATATGGTGGTGTTTTTACTGTGCGTATTTGAATTTTTCATGCTGTTTTTCTAGAGCAATAATCAGTGGTGCTTTTGTACTTAAGGTTTATGTGATTTTAATGAAACATGGATAGATGTGGCCACCTGCTGACTATTTTGGGTTCTTTTAATGGATTAAAATAAAAGGTCTCCTTGCCTGCAAAACTATGGCCTCCTAATGTTTTCTCTAAATCTAGAATGCCTTACTCATATTTTAACTGTTGTGAGGAAGACCGAGTGGTTTAGCAGCTATTGTGATCTGCATGCATTATATTTGTTTTTTTTGCTGGCCGTTGATGAACAATGTATTTAAATGTCCACATATGAGCAGGGGGTCAAGATTTTTTGTGGTCCATTTATTAATGGGCTTACGAATACACCGTTTCATGTTCAGATTTATTACCATGAGCAAATAGATTTTGTGTTACTGTACCAGTTTGATGTAGAGATACCAAAACAGAATGAATTGCTTGATTGCTACAGAAGTACAGTAACTGGGAGGCATTCTGGAGCATTTTGGCTTCTCCCCTGCCTGCCCCTTTCATCTAATAGAGCAGATTTTAATGTTAACATCTTATTACATGTGACCCCTGTTTCTAGCTGCAGTCTCACATTTAATATACTATAAAAATTGCTGTTCTGCCTCAGCAGAGGACAGTTGTTAATATATTGAAATTGCTGTTAAACAGCACTATATTTGGTACCTGTTAGAGATGGAACAATGAAAGTATTTTTGAAGTGATTGTGATGCTGGTAAATTAGCTAATGATTTTTAGTACTATACATTACACCTTTTCAGCTCATTATAAACACCTTAGATAATTTTCTCCTTCAAACCCTCTTCTCCTGGGACTCTGGTATTTCTATTGTTGTTTGTGGAGGTGGGGTGGGGGGGAGAAAGAAATGTTCCCTGTTCTTCAGTACAATTGATTTGTATTGCTCAAGTGGTGGCCGTTATGTCTGGGGTTACTTTTGCTTGTTTCAGTCAATAAACAAATGACTGTATTGCCTGACCCTAGTGTTTTATTTATTATTTGGAAAGAGATAGCTAGTAGCTTGCTTTTAATTAAAAAAAACAAAAACCTCTCTCTTTCCCCATTTCAACATACTTTTTGTTCAGCTGCTTTCTTGCATGAGCATGGTAGTAACACACAAGGCCCCAGTCAGAAACAGGGTTTTTATTGTGATAGCCACAGTACAGTAACATAGGAGGAAGATGCCTCTGCCTGAAAAGCTGCAGTCTGGGAACCTGGTTGGGAATAAGAGTGAATGTACGTGCATGTGTTGTTGATGGTGGTACAGGATAGTGGGGACAAAATGTATGTTTTTGTCTGTCCCCCTCCCCCCCAGTCTCAAATGGCATCTCTCAAGCAACAGGCTACTTAGGTCCATTTTTGCCAAAGTATGTGGCCTTTAACACTCAGATGCAAGCTGTGCCTCATCAATACAGATCACATCATCATTGGACCAAATAACGTGGATTGTAACAGCCCAGTTTTATTCACCTGCACTTCTACCAATGTCATATATTCAATCTCCTGTTTACAGTGACTTTCTGCTGTCTACATTGGACAAATGGAGTGATCCCTACATGGAAGAATGAATGAACACCAGTCTGGCATCCATTCTAGAAAGACGCATGCCTGTGGCAGAACGTGTTACCTCCCTGAACTGCATAGGCTATTTCCAGATGAGCATGGATGTTTATTTCCCTGGGGACAAGTAGCAGCAGCACACCTTGTGCAGCTGCTACTTGTCTCCGGGAATGCCTGTGCCATGCGTGCTCTGGTGCATGACAGGTTACCCTGGGTGGGGTGGCTGGGGCCAGCAGCCTTACCTGGGGGCCTTGGGGAGCCACAGCGCTCCTGCAGCTGGGAGCCTGCTAGCAGTCGGGACTGTGACTTTGGCCAGCCAGGCTCTGGTTTTGGGCAGCACCTGCTGCTGCTATATGTGCCATCCTGCTTTTTTTTGGTGTGGGCTTTTTTTAACCCCAGAATCTCCCAGGGTCAAACCCCCTGTGCTGCAAGGTAGCAGTACAGGGAACACCCGCATATGTGGTGTTTAGTGCCGCAGGTGGGTCTGTGGTGCTATATACCATATGTCCGTGCTTGTCTGGACGTGGCCACAATGGTTGTTCCCTTGGTGAAACTTTAGAAGAACTTTTGAACAAAAAATTGCAGCATAAGAAATCATCTATAGACGGGATTGTGTTAAGCATGGTCTAAACAGGGACTAGATTCTTATCCCATTACCTGGTTTAGCTTTTGTATGACTCCTTTGTCCCTATGGACTTATTACTTGTTTGCTTCTCCACATTGTCTTCCCTTCCCTTCCCTTCCCTTCCCTTCCCTGTCTTTTGCATTGAAATCACTCTGTTTGATAGCCTGCTCTTTGAATGACCTTTCATAACATCTGATGAAGTGAGCTGTGTCTCACAAAAGTTTATGCATCTCTCATTTAGTCTATATGGTGCATCTCTATCCTACCTTTGGCTTGACTTCAGAATAACAGGGCTAACTACTTTTCTTATCTAAAGGAGATAATTAACCCATTTTCCAGTTTGGTCTTTCTATCTCTTTTTTTTTTACCCTGAATAGCAATCCTCCAGCTCTAACTAATGTACATGCATATAAACGTATGCCTCTTTTTTTCTTAAACTTTTCTACTGCATGGGGAAAGCAGCAAAAGGAAATACTAGCTTGACACATCACTTAAACCCCATGTGACAAGCCACTTTGCCCAGTTATCAGCTGCCCTCCTAATAGAGCTGGTATTTATTATGGATATGTACACTGTTGCCTTAAACAGCTTACTGGGCAGAAACAGCAAAGTTTTCCATCCTAGGAAGCACAGGGGACCTGAACTGTGAGTGCTGTATTGACAGGAGAGTAGTGAGGAAGAGTTGGGAGGTAGTTTTTACTTTTGTGTATGGTATTAGTGAGATGAATCTTGCTGACAGTTTTGATACCTACATTCTTAAAAAGGATGATCAAAACCTGGAGATGGTATTGAAGAGAGCCACAAAGTAGGTTTTTATTTTGGACAGCTTGAAAAAGAGGCTGTCTTTTCCATGGGGCCAAGTAAAAGGTACTAATGGGCTCCTAAGTCTTTCAAAGAGAGGCATAGCAGGAACCAATGGTTGGAAGTTTAAAGTTAGGCCAATTCAAATATAAACATCAGTTACATGTTTTTAGCAGCAAAACCATTAGAATGAACTGCTAAGGGAGAACTCACCATTATTATCTCTTGATGTCTTCAAATCAGGGCTGAATATCCTGGAGAATTTGCTTTAGTCAAGTGAATTATTGGGCTCAGTGTGACAGTTAAGTGATGAAATCTGTTTCCAGGGTATATAGGAAATCAGTTTAGATGATCTAATGGCTCTTCTGGCTTAAAAAAATGTATTGTATTATGCTATTTTTAAGTATTACTATATTTGGGGTTTTTTCCCAAGTTTTAGAAGTTGACAGATTCTTGTCACAATTGAAGTAGTTGTAGGAGTTCAGTAATGAGAAGAGGGAAATGGTTCTAACAATATACCAGAATAATATACAATGTTAAAGAAGTAATAGCAAAAGAATACAATGTTAAAGAATAATAAGCAAAATAGAAGGTATGGTATGGGAGAAGGGATTTCAGAAAACAGTATATCCATTATATTGTGAGTTATAAAGTTCATAGTATATGTAGCAGAACTTGAAATATATCCATTAAATTGATTATAAGAAACAAGAACATGAAGTTCTTTGTAGTAAGAAAAATTCTAATATTATAAAAGCCTACGTCTGTCTGTCTGTCTGTCTGTCACACTTTATTTGCGCTCTGATTGGCAGACAGAAACAGCCAATCAGTGCTCCAAGTGTGGGGGATTGCCGCCGCTGCGCGGAGGACAGGATGGGGTGAGGGAGCTGAGGCCAGCAGCGCTGACTTCGGCTCCCTCACCCCAGTCCCTGCAAGAGGCAGAACAGTGGCACTCCATCCCTGCCCCCCTGTCATTCTTGACAGACAATTGGCTAGTTCTAGTATTATAAAAACCTAAGTCTGTCTGTCCATCTAACGTTTAATTTGCGCTCCGTCCCCTCCTGTACCCCCCCCCCCCCGCATCATTGTTGACAGGCAGTTGGCTAGTCTTAGATTAAGGAGCTAGCAATGTTAGTGAGGGATGAATGGATGATTGTGTTAGTGTACTTAAATATGTAAGTGGACTTAAATATTTCCATTGAAGAAATGAAAGTACGCTATTACAGCACAGTGACAAATGACGTATACTTGGAGGGAAAGTTGTGTGAGTACTACAAACTTTAGCTGTGAAGCAGACCACATTTTATTTGTAAGGGGGTGATTCACAAAGAACTTAATACCTAAAAAATCCTAGGCAATTCACAAAACCCCACCTAATTCAATTGGGTACTCAGGGCCCAACCCTTCCCCCCCC